>NW_015114123.1:0-12814 GCF_001443285.1 Poecilia latipinna
TTCTAATGATCTTAAAAATGTAGATGTAGAAAAAAACAAACAAACTGAAGAAACGTGTTAGGGAGTATATACATTGTCAGAGCTCTATATGGAAAAACTAAACTACTGCTAGTAAATAAGCACCTCTAAGAATAAACATGATTATGTGACTCATGTAAACTACTCTAAAGTGGGAGTGGGTTTAAGGGGAATATGGTCAGAAACCGCAATGCTCTGGCACTCACCTCCAAATGGGAAATGTGACACTGAAGGCATCTGAGGACCTCAGCGCAAATCACACAGTTATGGGAAACGGTGACCTTGTACATACTTGGACCTGAGTGATAGTAACAAGATATCTGCCACTGAAAGCTAATTTAAAACCCATCACCTCCTACTGACAGAACTACCGACAATGAACATTTCTCTTTCTGTTCTTCTGAGATAATAACCATATGGAACACAGATTCCCCTGAATTGCCAGATTTTGTGCAAATGCTCCAACCTCTGATCTGAACCCTCTTATCCTGTGTGCGCTTCCTTTTTCTGGCGCAGTGCGATACAGCGAGAAGGCACAGGAAACAGGAAGACAAGTAACTGGGAAAGATTCAAGTGAACACGTTAAATGCAATGGTACATGAAAGGGGGGCATCATTTTTTCCACTGAGGATATGTGTGGAACAAAATGTTGGTCCTCTACGTAGAGAGGGTTCAAAAGTGGAAGTGTTTACTTTAGCTGTCAAAAAAAACAATCACTTTCCTTATCAGGCCCAGGAGACTGAGAGTAAACAAGACACTCCTAAAGACGTTTCCACTCCACACTCATTAGGGAAGCAGAGGTCTTTGTGAGACACTTGCCAGAACATAATTTCAAAAAGCTTAAAAGCCAATATGGCTCCCACAGGAGGAATCCAGACATGAACCGTGCTGGTAATGTGTTGTTACCTGTATTTAAGATCGTCGGCAAATTGGCTGCCAAGCACCTCTTTAAAGGCTTTCTTGGTTTCTTCCAGCAACCCCTTGACCGCAGAGTCCCCGACAGCCAGCGCGACTATGCGACCCGCCGGCAGGGAGCGGAGCAGCTGAGTGAGTTTCCGACTGTCGTTCCGAGAGTTGTGGGTGTCAAAGCGCTCGGCGTAGATCAAAGCAGATGTGTCCTGGTCGAACACCCGGAAGTTGATCCCACGGCTGAAGTTTTTCTGGAAGGCATAGCCTCCGGTGGAAAGCCCGGACGCGGGGATGCTTCGGGTCAGCAGAGACCAGGAAACACGTTCTGTGCCATGCAGCTCTAGAGTTCCGCCGCCCATGACACCGATGAACTTGTGGCCCATGACAGGGATTTCGGGAACAGCTTTGCTGTCCGAGCGACCTAAGAGGGCGATTGTGGCACGGGACCGGTAGCGGCATTTAGGTGAACCAATATGAAGGGCACCGCCATCTTCTATGAGGATGTAATGTGTTCTCAATGTTATGTTTCTGCTTCCATCTGCATTGTCAGCAAACACTACACGACCTGTGAGAAATCAAATGAAATGCGTCTTATAAATAAAATTGCTTGCTGAAGAATGCAAAACAATATGCAAACATCACAGTCTCACCTCCTGATTGGATGGTAAGCGAACGAAAGGTGGCGGAAGATTCCAGTCTATACAAATCCCCCCTACGGATAAGAATATCGTTGTTTGGTTGGTGACCTGGATTCCACTTGCTCAGGGATAAGTGGTGGTCTGGACAGTTTTCTGAGAGTACAATCGATCACAAACATTAGAAACCCAAACAGTAGGAATTTGACAAATTTTGAGAAAACCCCGAAAAAGAAAACATGCAATACTAACCATCTAATTTGTCTCCACTCGCGAGACTGAGGGCAAGTATAAGTGTAAAAACGAAAGCCCCCAGCGAGAGTCCGCAGAAGATAAGAGTGTTTTTCCTTTGCCATACGTTCAGAGAAGGACCTCTGTGCTGACTTTCCACTGACAGGCTGGGCGTAGTTCGTTGCTCCAGTCGCAGGCCATGTGGCTTCAACGGCGGAGGTGGTGGAGCTTTGGCAGGTGGAGGCGAGCGGACTGGAGCCACCCGACCGGGAATGTAACCTGGACACCTTTGATGGTTGCTGTGAGATGGAGCCACAAATGTGGGGATGCGGCCTGGGCAATCACTCGTCGGCATGGTATTCCTGTCCGCTTATCTGAGGACGGAAACAAAAAAAGAACAAGAGAGATGAATAGAGTTAGGAAAAATATATTTCCTGATTTCAGGTCTACTTATGACATTCAACTTTCAACTGATAGAAAAAGTATAAACAATTAAGTGGACTGAAATCTTTTGAAAGGAATCATTTTCGAAAAAACAAGTGTTGTTAGTCATATAAACAATTCATAATTCTTACACTCAGACAGGTTAGAGATAAAAAGTTGTTAAAAAAAACCAGACAATAAAATGGAGGAATAAACAGAGTTGAAAAAGAGAAGGTCAAAGTAGAGGTAAACACAAGAAGAACAGACATTAGAAGTGAGTAGGAAAACAGTAGGAGGTAAAGGACCCTGGGGGGTGTGAGTTAAGGGCTAGGACAATCAGAGAATCCCCCACTAACCACTAAGTTTGGGGGCTAAAGGTTAATATCCTTGGACTTGATTTTTAAAACACAAGGTAATTTGTCACATCAGCGGCAAACTTCTTCTTGGATGATTTGTCTAGAGCGGGATGACACTGGCTGCTCTTGTCAGCATTAATGGATCACAACATAACAGAGCATTCCAAACACCAAAACACAGCCAAACAGATGGCACCAATTACTGTGGGGAAGAGGGAGAGCGCTTCAGCTGGAGCTCGACTGTTTAGCATAAATGGAGAACACAACGCCAAGAAACTGAGGCCACGGATAGGTACACATCTTTATCATCATCATCATCTTAAAATAATGTCCTAAGGAATTTAATTCCTCGAAAATAGTCTAACTCCTATTCCAAAACTTTGCGCAAATATTTTTTGAAGAGTGGGAGAGCCCCTCATTCGTTCCCAGGGACGAGGCGGGACAGCCTTATTAGTGTGCAAACGGACTTTTGCCAGATTATGAGACATGCAAACATAAAGAGGTCAAATGGGCAGGAGCAAACACTTAGCATACACTGGATATAAAAATATGTACACACACCCCAATTGAAATGTCAAGATCTTGCGGTTTGAAAAAAAAAAAAAAGAAAAAAAGAAGATAAATATTTTGCTGAACTTTCTCCACCTTTAAGGTCATCTGTAAACCTCAAATGAAAAACAATCTGAGAGCTTTCAAGAGGAAAAAGGGGAAACAAAAGACCTAAAATATACTGGTCCCATAAGTGTGCATCTCAAGGAGATGTGGATGTGTTCAGAAATAATCATCACATTCAAACCCATGTTAAGTATATCAATACACATATGCTCTCATTTAATGTGTGTCATTAATCTTGAATAAACTTTCGCTGTTCTTCCAGGCTTATCCTGACATTTTCTTAGTCAAAAATTATGATCCCTCGGAGATTCTAAAAGATCTAAACATGCAAATGCATTTTAAAGGCATGAGATAGAAAAGATTTACAATCAGATAAAGAAAACTTAGCGCAATCATGACATTACAAAGAACTGGACATCCCTCTAAGATTAAATAAAGGTCCAGACAAAAAACTGGTCAGTGAGTGCACCAAGAGGCCTACAAGTCATAGTAACTGAGCTGCAAGATGCAAGTAGCGGTCTTGTACTACATGTGATAAGAATCTCATGTTCTGGGAGTATCCGCTTGGGGTAAGGTAGCTAGAAGAAAGCCTATTATGAATAATAACGTACAAGGGTTACAAAATTTCATAAAAACCTCTTCCAAATACACATCTTACGATGATAAACGCAAAACTGAACATCTTTGGGACATTTCAAAAGGTAATATGTGGTCTAACAAAACAAAAAGCATATCAACTTCATACTTTGGAAACTTGTTTATACAGATGTAACTAGGTGCTTAGTCAGGACGCATGCAGAAATTGCCCAGTCGATGTTGCAACAGAACCTTCAGACTTCTGCTTCAAAGCTGAGGGTGAAATGCATCTTTCACAATGACTAAAAGGCCCAACACCAAATCAACAAAAGAGTGGTTTTGCAAGTAAAAGGTTATGGTTTCAGTAAGAAAAACCTAACCAGACTCCAAACCAGAATCAGATTGAAAAAAATCATTGGTGTGATCTGAAGAAGGCTGTGCAAAGAAGATGCCGTGGCAAAATCACAGTTAAAGTGGTTTTATTTTATTTTATTTTTTAAAGAAAAGTGGATGAAAGTTGTCAAGTTCCTTTTGGAATCTATGCTCTTAGCTCACTTTTATTCTTACATTTAAAAAATAATAGTTTAATATTGGCAAGATGTTACTTTTCCACTCTACTCGGAGTGCAAAAATATGCACTCTTTCACTAAACACTACAACCACTTTCCTTCTTTTCCTATATACACTTATACCCAGACGAGCAATCTAAAGCCCAGCCTAACTGTGAATAAACAAAGTCGTCTGTGCGTCAAGAAGCTTCTAATTAGTATGTTAAGTATACAACAGATTAAATTTTCTCGGGAAGGAAGATCAGAAGTAATGTTATCAACTGTTCAGTCACTAGTTGCAGTTTACCCTTGAAAGAAGACAAAAAAATTGTGTTTCTTCCTGTTTGACAACCTCTTTATCAAACCTGATACACACAAATACGTTGTAAAGAAGTTTGTATCTTACAACTTGATGAGTAGGACAGTCAAAGATAAATGTAGATGTGAATATATGAGGGAGATTTGACTCATTACACATTCACAGGTGCAGACGCTCATACTAGAAAACAATAACCTTGTCCAAAATGCAAAAAGTCACAGAGTGATAGAAGCACAGATGAGCGAGAGAGAGGAAAGAAGAAAATGGGCATTTATCGCAACTGATATCACAATCACAATATTTATCAACACAGCATTGCAAGATTTTCTAATATCGGAGTCCTAAAAGAGAGCAGGAAAGTTCTCTCTACTGACGATCGAAAACGGCCTCAATGAAATCTAGAAAGGCCGCATCGCGCTGACCAATTAGCACACACAAACAAACAACAACAACAACAAAAAAGCCATTGTCTTGATGAGTAAATTAGTCATTGTTTTGCTCAAGAGCAACAAACAAACCTCTTCAAGTCCTCAACAAAGCAGTTCACAATAAGGGGCAAGTAAGACAATAGCCCTGTGATTAATGCAAGCCACGAAATAAACCAGGCGCAACACTCTCTGGATTATCTACGTCAACATTCCCCTTGCAACACGTATAAAACATTTATTGTACATATCAAGAACCATCCATCTTACGTACAGCGGGGCTGTCAGAGGCAGAGGTACAATGATGGCATTATGTTTTGGATGTACACTCTCTCCAGCCTGAGGATCCCATTATAATGTGTATTTTCTTCCCACTAACGAATTTACATGGACTGTAAAACACATCTGGGTAAGGAAATACGGATAATCACTGCAAGACTTAAAAAAATAAAAAATAAAAATAAAAATAAACAAATAAATAAAAAATACAAACTTTCCTTTTATGTACTTGGTAGGATGGCATCACATGAGGTACAAAAGTCAATTTGATCGTCTGGCATTGGTGAAAACTAGGGCTGCACAAAATCAAGAGGCCACGGCAGATGAAAGATAATATCCTACCAGATATTGCATCCATTCATTTGCAGTTGTGAAATTTGCTCACATTTGCATTGTGACTTGATATGTTGTACAGCAGATTTCTACGTAGATTGTGAAACATTTGGGATTTTAAGGTTTTAAGCATTGTGTTTAACCCAGAGTTCAACTTCTAGAGTTACAATTGTCTTCAAAACTTTAATTGCTTCAAATACTATTGTTTGAATTTTTCCCCAATCTACCGGTAATTGGTGTTAATACATTTTGATTTCATTTAATCCTTTTCCACTTCCATTTACTACCCACAAACATGCCATTTAGTACCCATGTACTTTAACTATTGCGAATCATTTTAGTCAGGTTTGTAGTCTACTAATTTCATGACAAGTGCCTTGTGAAAGTATTCACACCCTTAGCATTTATTTGTGTGTGTGTTTTGCTACCTCACAGCATGGAAGACGCGTCATTTAAATTTAGGGGTTGAATCATTTCATTAACAGAACATGCCTACAACTTTTAAACATTTCATTTGTGAAGCAAACGACACACCCAGCATGCTTGTATAATCGTCCCGTTGGAAGGTGAACCTTCGTCCCAGTTTTAAAGCACTGACCAAATGAAACAGGTTTTGCTCACAAACATCCCTTTCAGACCAGTTCACCAGCCCTTGCTGCTGAAAAACATAGCCATAGCATAATGCTGCCACCACCTTATGGGTATTGTGTTCTTGATTCAAGCTGTGCATCTTTAAAAAACAACAACATTAAATTGTCAGTTCTCAAAGCATTGGAGAGGGGTGCACCTCGTTTTTGCTGAAACCAGAAGACAAGCAACAACATTAAATAATAATAATAATAATAATGTGAATAAATATGAAAATCAGCATAAAAATACCCTAGAAGTCGTGTTTAATGCATCAGATCAGCTGCCTCTTGTGATCTCACCATAAACACATTAATCAGAGGTTTGCACAGCTCCGGGCGAAATCAGCTCACCGCTAATATTTATCTGATTTAAAAGCTACTGAATATCAAGATGTGAGGGTGGGGGTCACTGAGAGTAAAAGACGGACGGACAAAAGCATTCCTCAGCTGTAAAAGTCTCTCTCTGGATGTCTATTCGTGACATACCTAGAACCATGTGTTTCCTCACCGTAACTGGGTCTGCGCTGTCACCGCTCTTTAATATCTTCAGAGCGGCTCTGGTCCACGTTGAGACATGAGATGTGTTTTATTGATGGGGTCAGTTGCTTCTGTAAATGGGGAGTCACAACTTATATGATTGTTTTTTGGCTAACGTGACACTTCCCGCAATAAAATAGGCAGCTGGGCGATATAGGGATAAAACCGAGAGCTTTGCTAACTGATGCATCACAAAAGAGGAACTGTTTAAAAAATAAATAAATAAAAAACCTATGAGGCAAAGGGGATTTTTATTGCCAAAAATTACCAGCAGGAACGAGTGTGGGACACGTAGCAACACGCCGTTTAGTTGTCACCTCTTGGTGAAGTTTGAGAGCTGTTAGGAAGTACCACTCCCCTGAGAAAAATAAATAAATAAACAAAAACAACCGTGAACTGAAAGGCTCACCTGGTGAATCCTCTTCCACCCCCAATGGTTGACGGACGGACACAGACACAATGTAGACGGCCGTGTGGACGGTTGAGGTCTACCGCTGGTGGTGAGGCTGTCCTGCTCCTTCACCGCTCTGTCCATTCGCTCTCAGGCGAACCGATATAAGAAGCAAAACACCCCGTCCTGATAAGAAGAGTGAAAAACTTATCTGCCAAGGAAGTTTACTGGGTTTTACTTCCCTCTATATATGTGCATTTTCCACATGTTTTTTTCTTCTTCTGCTGATAGGCTGTCTTTCGTCCGTCGGTCAGCCTCCAACACCACCAAGAGAGAGCAGGCGCGGCTTGGAGAGAAAGGAAGTTGTGGTGCGTTTAAGGGCTATCGGAAAAAACTACACACAATAGGAAGAACGTGGTTTATGGACTTAAGTGATGTACTAAAACGTCAATTTTATGGTTACTCCTGTCAGATATTTTCAAACCTCTCTTTTTTCCCCGTCCATTGTATTTGTTTTTATATATATATATATCTGCTTTAACTAAATGAACGGGTGAACTGGAGCATGCCGTGGATGAGAGGTCATTGTGGATGTTTGGATGGTTTCCCATTCCATCACAGGACCAGCTCACACAGACACACAGAGTTAAGCATGCACTGCTGAACTCACAAAACTAAAGTGGCGATAGTTTTAAACAACAAAGACCCCCTCATGAGTTACATGCTGGGGGAGAACATGCAAACTGGCCTAGCTCAAGTTCAAACCTGAACCTTGTCTTCTGTGGGCAGTCGACTAAAGGCAGCAGTAGCAGTGTGCATAAAAATATACAAAAGTCATTATTTCCCATAAAATAATTATATTTCAATACTGTCATCTACAGTTTAAAACTGTTACCCAAAAAATAACAGTTTTTGGGTAACAAAAAACTGTTACTGTCCTTATCGAGTTCCTGTCGATAAGGACAGAAAATCAGGGACCGTACAGATGCTTTCTATCCAATCTGACTGGAGTATTTTTGTAAGGATAAGCAGGTACAATTTTAAGTCCTAGATGTGCAAACCTCATAGAAACGCCTCCCAAAATACTAACAGCCTTAATCTGAGTGAAAGGAAGTCCAGCAAAGTATTCCCTCAGGGTCTGAACAGAGATGAACTGCACACTTTTCTGATTTCTATCTGGAAATGATTTTCTAAACCATCTTTCATTTTCCTTCTACTTCACAGTCAAAGCACTACCTGTTATTTCATACATAAAATCACCACAAAAATACACATTCACTGTGATTTGTTCTGCATTACAGTTATAAGTTGGTGATCTGCAAAACAGTGAATGCCCTTCACTTGAGTCAATGTCAACAAAAACACTATTTTTAGCCAGAGGGATCAGGAACCTACTTTGTTCCAAAGCAAAAAATATATATATATTTACACAATAAAGCTTTTGATAATGTTATCTTGTGCAGAGATTTCTTTCCTGCTTCCTACCTTAAGAATGTTGATTTCCCTTTTCCTTGACTTCCAAAGAAAACATGGGTTTCCAAGGAGTTATTTAAAGAATTTGTGTCCAGTGAGTGAGATTAGTGCAACATCGCCACCTGCTGGTCCTCAGAAGGGACAAAAGGTACTTCACAACCTAAAACAGTCATATTATAGAGTACCTTTTAAAACTTTCACACATCAAATTAACATTTTGAAATAATTTAGTTCCTAGAGGAACTGGGTCGAAACCAAACTCACTTCATGCCAAATGAACAGCGTTTGATTTGTGGCCCTTTATAATTAAGCAAGAAAAAAAAAAAAAAGTCAACCGATTCTGATATAATCAAATAAGTCACAAATAAGATCATTATTCCACATACAATTTTATTTGCTCTATCCATTATCAGAATTACTATATTAATGTTAATACATAGTTTCTTTGCATTGAAATATCCTATACAAACTAAATCAAATCAGATTACACCCATCAGAGTGGCGAGTACAAAAGGCTGCCCGAGTGACGGCCTTGGCATATCGAGGGTTTTAAAAGAAAGAAAAAATCCAATCAAACAATTTTGTGGAAAAAAAAAAAAAAAGAAAAACTGTAAATATACGTTCTGAGCATATTACAGTGAACAAAAATAAGCAAAAAAAATGTTTATAGATCAAAATAAAAATACAATAGAAAAAACACATGAGCGCGTAAAAAGAGGAGGTCCCCAATCCTGGCGTGGATCTTGGTCAATCTGACAAACAGCTAGTTGTTTCTGCTCTTTTAGCAGGCAGCCGGTCAGACCTGAAGGTTTTACAGTAGCACCGATTGGCTTATTGTTAACTGCAAAAAAAATAAAAAATAAAATTAAAGTGTCCAAAGACTTAAAATAACCAGAAGGAAAAAGAAATGTCTTTTGCAATTGAATGCTTGCATGCCAAAAAAGACAAAAAAAAAAAAAAAAAAAGGAAAACCTGTCCATGGCACGCAGCAGCAATTTGACATTTTCATTTTAAGAGTTTGATGGCAAGACGGGAGCTCTATTTTGGCTCTCGCAGAAGAACAAAAAAAAAAACAAAAAAAAAAAAACAATGATTTCAGAAATGTTATGGTGAAGAAAGATAAAATTGACACAAACATTTTGGCCATGACCGAGTCCCTGGATGCAGAGCTAATCACTTTGAAATAGCTCATTGTCTCAGTACGGTGGAGACTCGAGAACCATACGTGGAGTAAAAATTGTCCAGTGTAAATATGCTGGAGGAAGATGATAATACTTCGACCCCAAATAACCCATTGTAGTATTTTTAGCCACTTCCTGAAACTGAGAAACATACAAAGACTAGCAGTGATCATAATTCATCCTGAACAGCAATAGTGGTCGACTAGAAATGACAGCAGCTGTCACAGTAGTTTCGTTTCTGTGTGTATTAGGAAAAAAAAAAAAGGTACAATAATCTAACCCAGTTACATAAAGTAGACATATCATTATTATTTGCCGTTTTCGATACATTAAAACCCAGAGGCAGAACTTGCACACAACTGGGATTCATAATCGTTTTTTTCTATATACTGGTGAATCATTATTACCAAAAGGTCAGATTTTTGTCCACAGATGTGCCCAGCATTCACACTGCTGGACTATTACGTCCAGCAGTGTGAGGATGGGTGTCTTAAATCAACAATACTTCAAATCAATCTCCTTTCAAGTGGCTGGAAAGAACCAACTCTCAGGCATTTAACCAAACCCTCTCACTGCTGATCACTGTCTTTACTTAAAGGATTTATAACCAAGCTGTACCATTTACATTTTACAGAGACACGGAGATGACGGCAAGTTGCACTCTTCGTTATTTACACAGGGTTCTGAAACGTCTTAAAACATTTGGCAAAACTGGCACAGATGGGTAAAGTGTTAGTTTGTCTAGTTCAACTCTTAAGTGACAATATGTGCAAATCTGACATGTTCTGTAAAAATAAAAATAAAAAATAAAACACAAATGGGAGTCCTCAGAGGAGATGGAACCAATATTCAGACGCAGTGATTAGGATAATATGGAGTTCAGTCGATTTAGACTAATTAGTCTGTAGAAAGGCCATTTCCTGGAATGCAAGTCTCCATTAAGAACCACAAACCTTCTCTTATAAGGCAGGAACAGAATATGACACTTAATTACTTTGTAATTACTGTATTAACTCCAATATTGTCCTTCCACATGTCTTCTTCGCCCTCCTATCACAGTCGCAAACTGCAGTGTCCAACATAAGCAGATCTAAAAGCAAAAAAAAAAGGATTTTTGTGGAGGTGAGGTTTCTAGTGGGGGGGAGGGGGGGGGGGGAAGGATCAGGGTAATCCTGTGGAAAGCCAAATGAGGGGAGCGAGGGGGGAGAGCGTCTCGACTAAGTGAAGAGAGTCGCCACCGAGTCAGTTGAAGACAGACAGACAGACACCGATTCTCCGTTTAATAATTCAAAAACGATAAAGTCAGGCTGTCTGTAAAACTGCAGCTTCCTTTCCTGCTTCTCTTATTTCAAGCGGCTCTATAAGTTGACCAGCTCGTGTGCAACAAACTGTTTGAGCCTCTCCAGGTACTGTCCGTAGAGCTCTATGTCATTGTGTCCGGCGCCCTCCACCCAGAGGGGCTCCACCGGGTGCTGGCAGCGTTCGTACAGCGCCAGCCCGTGGGAGAAGTCGATGACCTCGTCCTCGGTACCGTGGATCAAGAGGACTGGCGACGTCACCTTGGAAATCTTGTCGATGCTGCGAGACAAAAACCCCCAAAGAGAAACAAATGACAACAAATTAGAGAAGATAACGATTAAAAGTTGCTTCACGATAAAACAGAAAAAGAGGACAATGTCAGTTGCTGCGGATTTCAGCGCATTTTATTGGGACTTTATGTAATGCAATCCTAAAGTTTGTGTTTGCAATTCGAAAAGGGATACAAATATATTTGCACTGCATTTCACCAACTACCCAGCAGGTGGCGCAGTTGACAATATTTTCTACCGGCTCTTGAGCTAATCAGATGAAAATGATTTCAGTCCATTGTCTTTATAGGCATTTTTATCTGTTAAAAGGACAGATGGCATGCGTCAACGGTAAAAATGCCACAGTCAGCCTTGTTTACACACGCATGCCATCTGTCGTCGGGCTGCACTCACTTTGGAAAGGCGTCAAAACAGTAGGTCTTCTTGGTGTCAGGGAAAGCCACTCTCATGCCAGAGGTGAGCGGGGAGTGGAGGATGACTGCGGCACTCTCGTAGCGAGAGGCGAGGTCCACCGAGGGCACCGTGCCAATGCTCTGCCCGTAGATGATCACAGTCTCGGGACGGATGCCGTACCTTGAAACACAACACAACTGAATGTAAGCCGTCCTGTGTGTGATCAACACAACGGGGATATGCACAGTACAAGTTTACCAACATAAGCGGATAATATTTGAAGACATTAGGCATGCGTCCGGTGAGGCCGTTAGTCAATTATATAAAAAAAAAAACACTTGTGTGGAATCTTTTTGTGACTGCCAGTACTTCGCTGCCATGCTTTTACCGCATTTTAATTATTTTTTTTTTCTGCTTGATTGCTCCCACTTTCTTCTGATAATTTTGTTTATCGTTTTTCATCCCTCATGAGTGTTTTATTTGATTTGAGCTTATTCTCCACCCCCAAAGGTTTCTTCTTTTTATGCATTGCATTTTTTTATTATTATGATTTATGCATTTTTTTTTTTTTTTTTTTTTTTTTTTTTTTTTTTTTTTTTTTGTCATTGCAGCACTCCGGTCAAGACCCATTACAACTGGCTTGCATTTCAGAAAAATCTGAATGGACATTCTTTTAAAACCAAGACACAGTTGCGTGATGCAGCGCTGCTTCTACACCATCCCTGCAGTCTTGTGACTAAGCACAAAGAAAAAAACAAAGAAAGAGAGAAATAGAAAAGAAGAAAGACACTGATCCTAGTTTGAGGGCAAGGGATAAATTGGGAGGGTGGAAAAATGTAAAAAAAAAGAGAGAGAAGACATTCCACAGCTGATTATGTCTAACGTGACCCACTGTAGCAAGCAGTCAGCTGACGGGCTGGAACCTACTTTGGGAACACTGCATCACTGTCTCTA
>NW_015114123.1:15869-37027 GCF_001443285.1 Poecilia latipinna
TGGTTTTTTTTTTTTTTTTTTTATTTTTTCTTTTTTTTTTTTTTTTTTTTTTTTTTTTTTTTTTTTTTTTTTTTGTCATTGCAGCACTCCGGTCAAGACCCATTACAACTGGCTTGCATTTCAGAAAAATCTGAATGGACATTCTTTTAAAACCAAGACACAGTTGCGTGATGCAGCGCTGCTTCTACACCATCCCTGCAGTCTTGTGACTAAGCACAAAGAAAAAAACAAAGAAAGAGAGAAATAGAAAAGAAGAAAGACACTGATCCTAGTTTGAGGGCAAGGGATAAATTGGGAGGGTGGAAAAATGTAAAAAAAAAGAGAGAGAAGACATTCCACAGCTGATTATGTCTAACGTGACCCACTGTAGCAAGCAGTCAGCTGACGGGCTGGAACCTACTTTGGGAACACTGCATCACTGTCTCTATTGCTGCGCGGCTGAATAACGCAAAGTAAACTGTTGAGCACAGCCAGGACAAACCTCAGCTCCGCTCTGTTATTAAACACTGGGCCTCTAACATTACAGGCTCCACACTACAGCCTCCACTGACACGCGAGCGTAATTCATAATGTTGGGTAACATGGAACGGCGAGGACAGATGACATGTTGAGCTGCTGTAACGCATTATTGTCTTCGCCTTAAAAAAAGAAACAAACAGCAATAACGTTTGTCTGCCACTGGCGAGCGTAAACAGCTGAAGTTCAGAGTCTCAATTAAGATAAAAAAGTATGGCAACTCAGAGAGTCAGTGTGGACAGCAGACAATCATTAGCGTGAATATATGAACTGTTTACAGTTTGTGTCAGGTGCTCATCGGGGTATAAATAGTGGCGAGAATACTGGCACGGCATTGGGGAGAGTGACTGCAGAGTGAAGGCTGGGTTAGCTCACGTCACTCCAAATGTTGTTTCATAGCTGATAGAATATTTATTAGACTGTATATAAATTACGCCGTCCTTTACGGCTAATAACTTGTTAAATAAAAAAATCCACCGTAGAAAGAGAGCAGTGCAAACGAACCATTAAAAAAAATCCCTAAATTAATAACACTCACGCCTCTTTATAGATGGACTGTAGGCCTCTTTATTAGTGTAGGGTTGAAGTATAGCCTTACAAGGCAGCCTAGATCTTCACATATTAACACTATAAACACGTCAACATAACACAAATCTTACAACCATGTGACATTTATGCAATATCAATAAAGTGGCTAAATTAAAACCGGCAGTCGTGTAAAAGAGGACGGAGGACCAGGGACGGCTGTTCCCAGGTGCTGTGTGTTGACACCTCCATCTTTAAAAGACCAATGTCATTATCTGGAGCAGGCCCGAGTGTCTCACTCGACGACAGCAACACAAACCCCCGAATATTGAACCTCCCCTTTAAGCGATCTGCTGTCGTGTTTTGTGCTCAGTCAGGGAGCTCCACACGAGGACCATAATAACAGACGTGCCTGTGCGTAGTCCGCAATTTACTCTGTCGCACTTCAGCCGAAATAGATCTCCGCAGGCCGAAGTCAGCCACGCTTCCTGGTTTACAACCCTCCTCCCCCGAACCGTCATCGATTCAGTCTCCAGACACAAATCCAATCTTTTATGCATCCCATCCTCCCCTCATCCCACTCTCCTCTCTAGATCGCGCTGCCTCTCGACTGCCCACCTCGTGAGCCACTCGAGAGCAAAACTCCCAAGCAGCACTACATGACTAATACACACTGCAAGAGTCTTCAACATATGCAGCACTTTTTTTTCTTTTTTTTTTAAACACATTACAACACCATCTGTGATGCAGCAGGGGGATTCTCCGTGGAAATGCTTGATGAACCAAAAACCTTTCAACACGGTTGGTTTTTGTTCTTGTTTGTGGCCATTTCTACTTCTAAGCGGCTATCAGGTGGACAACAAGTTAAGACTCAAAGTACAAAATGATGAGCCAATAGCATTTTATTACACCATGTTGCGTCCAGTCAGGTGAGACGTTGAACTCCACCCAAGAGATTGGTGCAGGCGTCATCTCACTCATGACTGCATTCTTTCGGGTCAGAAACACTCCTATAAATATTAGGTTGCCACCCTGCAAATGCAAGACCTGGAAATTCCTCCACAGTGTTTTTTTTTTGTTGTTTTTTTGTTTTTGGAAGGGCTGAAAAGATGGATAGCGTTTCCATTAGGATCGATAGACCTATTGACCAGGAAGCCAGTTTTCCTCGTTTGTTTTCACAAACCTCGGTAGAGAGGGAAGTGCTCGGTCTGAAAGCTTATTGCAAATCTGTTGCCAGGCTACTGCTCGATATTAGACAAGCAGGATTGACTGCTGCTCTGCCTCCTCCACAGAGGGGGAAGAAAATGCTACACAGAGCCATTTAGAGTTTGGAAAGGACACGCTCAGAGAATCGAACATGGTGGGAAAAGTCATATGAAGTTTCCTAATGATCTTTCTAAATAAAACAAACGACAATAAAAAAAAAAAAAAGACTAAAACCAAGCCGTGGGTTGAACAACGCAAGTAAGAACAAAGTTTTGCCAACCTCGTTTTTCCCCTTGGCCTGTCGGTGTGACAAAGCCGACCTGCTGACTCACACAGTGAGGACATCACCTGCTCAGGTGAAGGGAGTGCCTCATCCTCTGCGGTGGAACTACAGCAGGAGTCGGTAGCGTCGCCTCCGGCTCTGCTAAACTGATGAAGGCGTCATCAAAGTGACAGGTGGTTGTTTCTGTCATGTGACGAGAGTTTTGACATGCTTGAATGGGCTGCTTTCATTTCGCTCGACACCCGTGAGGGATACAGGCAAGATGTGCGGCCAGGCGGGAAAAGCTTTGATGGAATGGACATAATCTAAAAGGTTTTTTTTTTTTTTTTTGACATTCTGGTCAGCTCAGTAAAAAAAAATTTCCCTCTGCAAATTTTATTACAAATATGTTCCAAACTCGGCATAAAAAAAAAAAAACAACAACAACAATGAAGTTATCAACGTGGTAAAGGACCATTTCTCTGCATTTTCAGCTTTTGGACCAAAATGTACAGATTAATTATCTTTTTTCTGTGTCATTTGTGATGACTTAATTTTGGTGAAAAGGCTCCAATAAATAAGCGTCCATGCTTTTTTTTTGTGTCCAAGTCTAAACCGATTAAGAACTACAAATTCAGTTTCGGATTTTTTTTTTTTTTTTTTTTTTTAAATCCCTCACACCCCTCAATAACTGAAAAGCGAAACACTGAGTCAGGCAAAAATTTTGAACGTTGTAAATTTAACTTGGAGGATCCCAACTAAAAATAAGTCAATGTTGTGTAATGTTTATATTCCAGAAACTTTGGTTTTTATCTTTCAAATAATGGAAGAAGGAAACACATCTGGCGAGTCACATTTTTCATACTTTTTTCAGACATGAAAAATTCCAAACTTGTCCAGACTTTACGACTATTTAAGCTCCCTGGATCTTGTTGACGCATAGTTACATGGATGGCTTTTCTACTGCAGAGGAAATCACTTTAGAAACCTTTTCAAACAAATAAAGCAAGACAGAAAAATAAACTAACTAAATTAGGTCTGCTTTGCCTTAGAAGATGGGCAGTACATAGAAATATCACCTCATTACAAAAACAGAAGTACTGTGTGCAAAAGGTCATGAATAGCTATTCGCATACTTTCCATTCTGTTATTAGCAACGAAAAAAAAAAAGTTACTGAAGAATCGTCGTTCGTTTCAGACAGCCAGTGAAAATTCTTGTGAAGATTTCTCCTCGTACCTTTTTGTCTAGACTAATGTCAGAGCTGGATCACAGCATTGAAAGCTGAGGTTACAGCTGGTTTGCTAAGCAGGAACAACATAAAACCAACAGAAACATGGCATGGACCAGCCGGTGTAACCATATGCATATGTGTCAATGCATCATGGCTGAGTGATGAAGTACAGCAACACTGAACTTCTTTATTAAACATAAATAAAATAAGCCGACGCAGCAAAGACGCAATGGAAAAAGATCCGTATTACCGCATGTTTTCCAATTGCTATGAAACTTATCAGGATTCAGTCGTTTAAGACCCAAAAGTTCCTCTACAACTGAGAGAACACCAGCTGTTCTTTGATGCTTATAAACACAAAGGGGTGTTTCCAGCAGACCGGTTCGATTGCCAAACCGGTGCTTACATAGTTCTGTTTTCAATACCCGGCCGCAAGTGCCAGGGGGGCTAGAAGAGGCGATGCTTTCATCACTAGCTAACGTTGGGCTCAAGAAGACAAAAAAAAAAAAAAAAATGGAAAAAGAAAAATGTGAGCACTTGAAAACCCTGAGTTGGCATCGCTTTTGATCTACCCAGTTATTTTGAGACCTGGCCCATTATAGGGTTTAAATGAGCGAATAGAGCTTAAACAATATTGATCTTTTGCTTCTGCTGTTTACCTATTTCTGCCAGCGCTGCCGTTGCTGGCCAGAGATCAACTAGTCGGGACTGAGAAATTCTCACAAACATCCGTTTACAGGGAAGGTGGGATGGATGAATTTACCGGACAGGCTGTTTATCGTGATGTGGTTGCAGCGACCACCAGCCCAGGTCAAGGAAGCGCCGCAATGGAAAATCCCTAAATGAATAACAAGAGTACGCACAATTGTGGGACATATAAATTTCAATATATATATATATATATATATATATATATATATATATATATAGAGAGAGAGAGAGAGAGAGAGACAACCGCTAACAACCAAAGAGAGAAATAATGACACAGACAAGGTAGTAAAACAGAGAGAGATGGTTGCTGAGTGACAGAGGCCACAACGTTTACATAGACATCATTTGGTTACCTGCTCTGTTGGATCGTTTGGGGAAAAAAAAAAAAAGATGCAGTGTTAATGCGAAGTGGTCTGAACATGAGCAGACCAAGTATAAATAATTTACATAATGTCAGACTGGAAACGTTTTCTCTGCAACTGTAAATGCAAAGAGAAAAACACAAAAAACAATGTGGTTCTGGTGAGGGAAAAAAAAATAAAAAATAGTAGGCTGCTTTGAAAGAGTGATGCAGATGAAAAGGTTCTGCATCGGCTTCAGCACAAAGATGAGGAGCAACTCCTGAACACTGAAATCTGAATTATCTCTTTTGTAGTAGAGCTATGCACTCTTGTCATGTAAGCCTATTTAGGTCACCCTTACCACAAGAAGCCTAGGGCATCGCATTCCACTGCAAAAACCAACCATGGGACTACAAGGCAGGGGGCATGCACAATGCACTCCGGCTGTAGCTTCTTGAGTAACAGCCTATATCCCTGTTCCATGGGGCAACATTTGATAAAAAAGAAGGAAGTGTTGCTTTATGACTGTAATGACAGTAACAAAGTAGATCTGGCGAGTTTTAATTAATTAATTATCCAACCTCGACTGAAGCACTGAACGGTTCACATTAAGATTTTTTTTTTTTTTTTGCATAATAGATTTCTTCATTTGTGTGGATCACCAAAGTTTGGTCCCCATTTACTCAGATCCGACAGATTTTCAAGGCCCGTTTGTGAAAAGCCGCATTTAAGAGAGAGGAAGGCCATCTTTTGAGTCAGCAAAAAGGTGGGCTGAGGGGGGAAAAGGGGCCACAGAACCAAACCTAACTTTCGCTTCTCTTTCAAGTAGCTGCTTTCACGACAACAAAGCTTTAAAACTCCCATAACTCCCAAAAGGGAGTCGGCGTTTAAGCACGAGAATCCAAATGACTCAACATCCATGGAGACAGACGGTTTGATCACCAGAAAAGCCGGTTCGTCTTCAGCCCATTTGTGATCATGTTTCAGGCTTAACTTGCTTGCTTCTTTATGTACAGCTCTTTATTTGCCGAAGAATAGTCATCTGATTCTGAGACAAAAACGTTTTGGGAAACCTGAGGCAAAAGGCATGCAGCCAGAAAAAACAAGCGGCAGTTTTTTTGTTTTTTTTCCTGGAATCTCAGACATTACTGTTGAGACATTTGCATCTCTATAGTGAGAAACGTCTGTGCATAATGTTTTAGTGAATCACCTTGAAAAAGGAAGTCGACGTAAACAGGAGTTCTACAGTAGAAACAAATAATGCTTAAAAACTTTGATGCAAACGTGCAGAGTTGATGTTTACGCGTCGCTGCACTGACCCTCCAGGCTAAACTAAGTCTGGTATTCAACAGTTAGAATGACCAACAATAATCCGTCTCGTACATTAATTCCCACTTCACCCCAACCATAATGCCCTGGACTGGGTTGGGCTCCCCAGAAGGACTGCTAGTGCTTAAAAGGTTGATGATTACGTCAGACAAGGTCCCTTTGGGACTACAAAAACAAGAACACACACACACATTCTCACCCAGAATCCTCTGCTCTGCATCCTGTTCCGTCAGGTGAGTGGAAGTTTTACCTTCCAATTTAGCAAACGCGTCTCTGCCCTTGCCTCCATAACTTATTAAAAAACATCTATCTGCCCACAGATCTTAGGAATCGTCACAAATATCTGTACCCTTCCAAAAATAAATCATCATTAAACCTTCTAATTTACTTACTACTAGAACAACAAATTAGCAGATTTCCAGCATCGACTGGGATCAATCGAGCCGTCGGAGCCCAGCCCGTCCACGCAACACTTGTGTTACTGTAATACAGAGACCCTCGTCCCTTAAACATTAAGTGTGGTCACAATTGCTCTTACAAAGCACAAAAGCAGGAGATGACGAGAGGATTTAAGACAAAAAGCAGACATCCTCAAACACGGACAGAAGGAAGTGAGCGACCTCAGGTTAAACAAACAGATGAATACAGCTTAGGTGAAGAAAAGCCTTATCTGAGAGAAGGAACTGCAACTGAGTGATGCAGCCAGATCTGCCCTCACTGGCGATAAACCACTTGAGGCTGACTGAACCTGAACAGACATTTGCAGTGTCAGTAGTATTTTTGTGTCGTATGCAGCAGCAAGTGAGCACTTCAAGTCACCCCGAGCACACGACTCTCTCTATGATACATGGTGGCGCCAGCGTCATTCTGTGGGGATGCCGTTCATCAGGACAGACGAGTAAAACGTTCAATGGAAGCTGCTACAGACATAATTCAAAACACTTTTGAAGCTGTACCTGCAGCAAAAGGCGATTTTGCAAAGTGTTGACTCATCACATAATTTAATAACACGATGAAAGTTTGTAGATGTGACAAAGCGTGGGGCGGTTTTGAACACCTTCACAGCACCGTATAGCAGACTGTGACCTTTCTCACCGTTTTTATACATGCGGTTTCCTGTTTATCACAAAGCTTTGGAAACATGCAAAATCTGGCATTTTCAACCAAGACGGGCTAGATTCCTGTCAGGTTCAAACTAAAACGGCAAGGATATCCAAAAATACTGAAGGAGGAGGTAAAGAAGTGTGCTATGCATCTGAATCCATTATGTAGGGTTACGGTTGTATGAACTATGAATCAGGAAAAAAACAAGTGGTCTGGTGAGAACCAAGGTCTCGGTACTGTACACCAACGAAAAGATGATAAACTATGCATCATCATCATCACTAAGAAGCTCACAATGAGCAAAGACACTTTTAACCATTTGGGGTAGAATAACTCGCAAGCCTACAGAGACGAAGCCTCGGCAGAACATCCACTTACACCTACGTGCCGCGGAGCAACGCAACATCACAGAAACCACACTCCTCATTAATCGCCCACATGAGCATCTTGCCATCACTACCAAACCGTTTGTTGTAGTTTCCACAACAGGATTCGTGAGCATGGTCTGCGTAATCCTTCCTCCGCTCAGCTCCTTCGGCACACATCCTGCTCCTCCTCTGTTTGTTTTTTAAAGACATATTTTTCAGGGGAAGACGTCTCCCACAACTTCCTACTTGTGTCATATTAGCCTTCCCCCCCCCTCCTAATCACTTCCTTTTAGCTCCATCCCTGTATTTGTATCCTTCCAATGTAAACCTGTCAAAGGCAACATTGACAAACAGCTGCAATTACTATATCTGTTTATATAGCATGTATTCTTGAAAGCTTAGTCAGTGACAAAAGGCTTTCAAACGGCTCAAATATGCCGCTTCATTTTGTGGCATCAAGCCTATTACATATATACATAAAATAATAATAATAAGCAAAGATATCAGGAAGAGAATTGTGGAACAGTACAAGTGTCCGATTCATCCTTATGTACAATTTCCAGAAGCCTGAAAGCCCCTTGTTAATGTGTTCAAACAAATATAGTCCAGTAATAAAAGCCATGGAAAAGTGCAGCCATCATTCTGTTCAGGAAGGAGACGGGTTCTGTGTGGCAGAGATGAATGTGTCTGGGTGCTAACGCTGGTAAAATGGTCATTGTCCACAGTGAAACGAGTTCTGTACCAACATGGGCTGAAAGGTCACCCAGGAAGGAAGAAGCCATTTCCTCAAAAACAACAACAACAACAACAAAAATCAGATTTTAAGATGGCAAATGGACTTATGAGTTAAGGCCTTTCGGGGGGCAAATGCTGCAGTGTGATGAGCCTAATATGGAAGAGTATATGCCATGATTGCATTTAGAAGAACAAAAGGAGTGATGCTTCAAAGCCTGAGAACATCATTCCATTCCAACATGGTTAACTGCATTGTGATATCTGATGGGTTTGTTTTGCAAGAGACTGGTGAATTAAAAAAAATAAAATAAAAAAAATCAATGGCATCATGAGGATGGAACCATATGTGGAAATATCCATAGACATCAACCAGAAAGTTTCAGCTCAAGCAAAAATGGCCCTTCCAATTGGAAAAAAACAAAACAAAAAACAAGAACTTACTGTCAAATTGGGTACAAACTGGTTTAAGTATGAATGGGCCAGAATTACAGAAAAACACTGAGAGAAATTTGGATATGCAAAATGATTGATCAAATGTCATACAGGATACCTCTTACCAAATACAGACATAATGCATGTACACACCTCTGGCTCTGAAGTCTGTTCCTCATTATTGTTGAATTTAAAAAAACAAGAAAAAGTCTCTGTCTCTACACTGTTGGCAAATATCTGGTTTCAGCTGCATCTGTCACTTCCCTTTCCGCTCACAGTGTTGATTTAGTTGCAATGCATATTTAATTTAAAAAAAAAAAAGTTACAACCTAATATGTACATCCATTTATAAAACTAGAGATATGTTGTGGGTGTTCTGCTTTAGCGACAAATTAACAGCATGCTAATATCTTAAAAAATAAAAATAATATATATATATATATATATATATATATATATATATATATATCTGTTTTTAGGATTTCTTCCCCCTTTCATTCGCTCATTCTCCTCCTTACCGTGATCGCAGTGCGTGCCATGCAGCATCCACATCTGCATACAGGTTTTTCTCCGAAGGTTTCCCAGAGCTGGCTCCGTAGCCCGAGTAGTCGTAGGAGAAGACGTTACAGTTGATCCTGGAGCCCAGACCGATGTAGAAACTGCTCATTTGGCCCAGGTCCACCGCATTCCCGTGGGAGAACAACAGAGTGTAGCGGGCGTTGGGTGAGCAGCGCACAAACATGCAGGCAATGCGGTTCCCTCTGGAGGTGCGCGTCATGAAACACTCGATGGCGTCCTTCTCTCGCGCCGAGTACTGCCAGTCGGCCCGCTCCGAGAGGTGCAGCGTCCATCTGCCGCCGCTTTCGTCGCACATGAGGCTGTAGGTGGGCTCTGGAGGGAGGAAGGCCAGCTTGGAGGCGATCTTGCTGGGGCACGGTGGGCAGCAGAACAGGCAACATAGCTCACTGAAGGTTAGATGGTTCATCCTTCAAAGTGGGACAGCGAGAGAAACAATGACTAAAACGGATTCAACTGTTTACATTCAGTGCATACTTCAGGAATACACACACACACACACACACACACACACACACACACACACACACAGAAATAGTTATCTTTAAATTGTCAGCTAAAAAGTCAAGGACTATGAATTACTTTAACCTTATGTGGAACAAGCTAGAAACAGATTACATTCTCTTGCTATCAATTAATGTGGTTTAAGAGCTTTAAAAAAACAACAAAACACAAACAGTTATTTGAAAGTCATCGTATCTGAAAGAGGACCAACTTCTCCGAGTTTGGGTGCTTGAATGGTTGATTTATTGTTAAAGGAGTGGCGTAAGGAAGAAACAGTTTCCAAAATTGTTATGTAGAATTTGAGTTTAGCAGTAGAGCAAGTGATTTAATCAGCTTTAAGCAAGAAAAGTCACATTTAAACAAAAATACAATTAGAGATGTTAAAAGCCTGCAGCGTTTGGTAATAGCTCCAAGTCTTGTTTCATCTAAGGTTTGATTGGTGTTTTAAGCTTAATGCAAGTAGAAGTACTTAGCCTTCATGTCCAGAAGTTCAATCATGAAATAATAGTAATGTACAACAGATTTTGTAGTCATTGTCCTGAAATGGATGAACGTTGACAAATCTGAATGGTTGAAATAGCAAATGCTCCGCCGGTCATTATATGCCAATGGACTATGGACTAAACATCATGTGAAGTAGGAGCTCAAGATTGGAAAGCAATCGTCACCGCATTATCAGTGTCTGCAAGGTCCCAACTAGAACAAACAGTGTGGAGGCAGTATCTTTGAAAATATCACATTTCAATTGCTACACTTTCAGATTCTGCATCCTAATAACGCATAACATTAACTACCTGTGCTGAACCCATGTGATGTATATTTTTAGTGGCTAAGAAGACTCTAATACAAACAAGGTATGAGAAAATCGCAATGATGGAAAAAAATAAATAAATAAATAAGAGATCCAGAAAAACTGGCAGCGTTTCCCCCAGTGTATTATAAGACTGGCGGGCCACCTGGCTTTACTTGTGCCCCCACCAGGCTAATCATTGCTTATTTATGAAAGTTTTTTTTTTTTTTTTTTTTAAGTGTTTGCTTTTTTAAGATTTTGTAGTTAGTGCTCAGGTTTTAATCTTCCAATCTTTTAATAACGCATAATAATCAAGTGATATTTTCAAATTTCCTGTCAGCTTTAAACATTTTTTAACTCAAAAAGACGGGCCGCTGGATGAATGACTGCCCTGCCATCCAACCACCGGGCTTAGCAGGTTTTCTGGGGGAAACCTTATATATTTAGCAGTAGGGTTGCAGTTACACGTTTCCCTGATATTTTGCACTGCCAACTTAACGTTTGGCAACATCCTGACCACAGGTGAGTCTGCAGCAGATTCTTTGTTGGAATAAAGTAAGATGTGCCGTAAAGTTAAGAACTATAGCCAAGTTGGAAAAAAAAAATATATATATATATATATAATTTCAGCCAAACACAGACACACAAAATAATAATAAAGAAATCAGTGTGATACAGTTTATTTTCAGTAAGGAGGATCTACTGCCATGTTTCCCAGATCTTTCTCCTTATTTTACACGCTTTGGTGGCCCTGCTGGAAAGAATGAAAGACATGTGACTTTTACTCTGGTAAAAAAAATAAAATAAAATAAAATAAAATAAATAAACGAATGCACTCTAAAAAATGCCTGGCAGCGATGTTATCCATTTAGCTAAACCATTAACCAAAAAAAAAAAAAAAAAAAGGAACAGGAAACGCTTAGATTTTCTGCCCAGATGTAGACATTAGTTTGTATGTGGCGCTTTAATCGGAATTTATGATTCTTTCATTCCTCCATGTGTCCGTTTTGATGTTTAAATGCTAACATTGCTTATTTGAAAAGCACATCTGATGTTGAAGCTAATTCAGTTTTAATTGCACCCATGTGCTTTCAACTCTTCTTAATAGCTAGTCTGCTGAAGCTGTTCTTATAAACAACTGGCAGCACAAGAGATGATTTAGACTCTTTGAAGCCACTTGTGATTATAAATGTCCCCTATTAAAAATGCACGATGGTTCTTCAGCATCTTACTCAAGTGGCTTCCCCAAAGGAGCCCAATCCCAGGAAAAGCCTGTCCGCTTCCCACAGTCCTTCTCCATCCGGGTTGCATCTGGTCAGATTTGTAGGACTGTTTGCTAAACCACAGTAGGAGTGTTTTTTCTTCTTCTTTCTTTTCTTTAAAACGAAGAGATAGATTGTGCCAACGTTACCTGAACCGTGGTGTTTTCTTTTTTCTTCTTCCTTTTTTCTTCCTGGAGACAGCGTCGCCACTGTGTAGTGTTTTATTCACACCACGGAAACTAATTTATCTTCTTTTCGACGCCAGCAGATTGTCGGGGCTATCCCCGGCCGCAGATTATCCTCGGTTTTATCTCCTATCAGTTATCAATGTCACGTTGAGTGTAGATACCCCTCACAGGTCCGGAAGCGAGGCGCTTCGTCCTCCGGGTCCAAACAGCCTTTTTCTTTTTTCTATTGTTGTTTCTTTCTTTCTTCCACCTCGCTTTTCTCTCGGCATACGGTCTAGAATTATAACAAGGCTGCTTCATTCACGCTGTCCAAGTAGACAAACCTCAGCGAAGACATTGGTAAAAAAAAATACAAAAAAAAAAAAAAATACAAAAACAACAAAACAAAACACAAAGGGTCTGAAAATCCGGAAAACAAATCGGAAACGATTCGCGACAGAGTTCACAGCTGTATCACTTGGCTCCGAAACATCTCTGCTTTCGTTCTGGTTATCACTTCGCTTGTGAAGAGGGCGAGGCGTCGGGACGGCAGCTGCGAGGACCAATGGCGAGGAGTTTGCTAAAGCCAGGCCACCATTTGTGGACTGTTTGAGGAAATGTTGGGCAGGTCCGACACGACGCCGCACAGTGGCAACATAGACGGAGAGGAGGTAGACGAACGCTGGCGTTAACACCGCCGCCATATTGTGAGTGGCACCGGCAAACGATTCTCAAAAAGCATCTTTTGCTCAAAAGATACTTCTTCAATAGGGGTGAGACACTTACTAAGGTGTTTTAGGTGTTTCAGAACACCTGAAGCAGCTTTGTTGCAGTTTTTCTGAAAACAAATGTGTCTGTTTTCAGAAATGAAAACAGGGCATGTTGTACATAACATTGTGAATAGTACGCGCACCCAACAAGACTTGTATGATTAATAAAAGATGGTAAATGTCAGTACAAATTGGCCAATGATGACTTGCAAAAGTGGGTTAAACCCTCAGAACAGCCTTAACTATCTATGTCAAAGAGGTTTCAGAAACATTCGTCAGAGATTGTTGCTCGATATTGATATGACAACATAATGCAGTTGATGTACATCCATGTCGCAATCCCCTCAGTTCCTTCACATGACCAAGCTACACTATTGGATTGAGATCTGTTGACTGTGATGCCACTGGAGTACAGATAACAGTCATGTTCAAAACATGTAAGTATTGACCGATCACTGATCTTCCAAATTAATCTATCTTCATAAGATAGATTAATAATATTAATTGATCTTCCTAAATGAATAAAATTGGGTCCAATTTATCGGTGCACCCCTAATTTCAGGTAGATTGTTGCAATGTTCAGTTGGTCTTCTTTATAATCCCCCAGTGAGGAAATTCAGAGAGCAGCAAAGTGATGGGAAAGATGATGCATGTAGGTTAATACAAATGTAAAAAAAAAAAAAAATGTAACCAGAAAGTAAGAATGAAAAACTGTCCTGAAGGGAAAATTTTAAATTGTTTATTTTATTAAGAAACACATTTGATGTTGATCTTCATTCAGTTTTAATTGCACCCAGGTGCTTTCAACGGAGCTGTTCTTATAAACAACTAGCGACCAAGAGATGATTTAGACAGTTTGAAGCCACTAATACTTATTGAAAATAACATATCAGACTTTTTTTTAAGTTAATGTAAGTTTTTAGTGGTGAGCTAGTTAAGTACTTTAAGTACTCTGTTTTATGTTGCTTAATATATATATTTTTTTGTTTGTTCTTTTATTCACATTGTTTCAATAAACACCATTATTAGTTCTAAAATTAATATTAGTGTATGAAAAAATGTGTCACCATAACCAGTAAAAAAAAGAAAAGAAAAAGTGGCAGGCTTGCCACTTACAACATGGCGCCCGCTCTGACGTATTTTTATTTCTCTAGGCTGTGGGACACAGTGTCCGTGTCTACTCTTCTACATCTATGTGCGACAGCGTGACAATGTTATTGACGTTTAGTTCAGCCAATCAGAAATTACTATTGGAACAAAAAGCTCAATCTGCATCCACCGGGGCGTTCACTATGCAACTATGTTGCAACCTAACAGGTGACGTCATTGAAAAACGCTTCCTATTACGCCAAAGTTTAAATAATAAATAAAGGTGACATTATATACTAGTGCAGCAAAACCATAGGCTACACTGTTTATCTTAATATCTTTAATTAAAATGGTCTGTGTTTTGACCCCTAAACGTTTTGTGACGTGCTCCTTACTGCTTCCGGGTTAAGCCTCTCCTCCGCTGGCATGCTTGTTGGATTTTTCAACCAAAACCAACGTCGTTTAGCTAAAGAGAAAATAAAATGAGCTCTCAGAAAGGAAACGTGTCTCGCTCACGAGCTCAGAAGCATCAAAACAACACTGCCTTCAAAAACGACAAGTACGGAGCGACTGCACAAGTGAAGGTACGTCAGTAGCCTTCTTTTAACATTTGGTTACTTTTATTGCTTGATATCTTGAAAATAAAGAAACCATATCATGTCTTCGTAAATTGCAATTCAGTTACCTTATTTATTTGATTGAAGGAAGAGTGGAAAAAGTGGCTCTAATTGGTAAAGATCCGTTTGAATGTAAATTAAGCTCCTCTATCTAGAACCTAACCCTTAGGATTATGCTACCATCACCATGCTTGGCAGTTGGTCCAGTTTTTTAAATCTAATAACTCCAACAAACACTGGTTCTTCTTTAGCTTCTGGTTTATGATAGGCATAGACTTCTGTGGTGAACCAATTTTATTTCCTCTTAGTGTGTCAGTTTGGATTAGATGGTACTTCCAACAGGAAAATAAAAACACACCACAACTAGTTTTGGAAGGGATGCAGAAGCACGGAAGCCCAGGACTATCATAAACCAGAAACCAACAAAGGACCACAGTAATTGTGCAGTAATTTCACCCCAAAACAGAATGAGTTGTTAGAATACATCTATTTAGATTAGCACTGTGCATTACTACATCTCATTCTAATATCCCCACATTGTCTCGTTAATGATTTTGAACTACAGAAGGCGAATTCAAAGATCCATGATGGACTCTGTCAACACTGTAAGGGTGTTCTTGAGTGGAAAGTCAAGTACAACAAATACAAGCCACTAACACAACCCAAAAAGTGGTGAGTATGTACGTTTAGGCCCCTCGTTGATTTCTCAAAATGGTTTAAATAATTGAAAGGATGGTTTTGTCTGACAATTATAATAGTAGAAATCTGGACTCACCCACAGTTAGTAAAGATATGGTAAAAATGATTATTTCACATAAAATTTTGATTGGATAGCGGTCCGGACTGTTGAGATGTTGAGCCGATCTGCCTTTTCTGAAGTAAAATATTGAAGCCCTTTATCTGCTGGAAGGACCAATAAGCATGGATGTCAATGATCAATAACATTTGCCTTTTCTTTTCAAAAATTCAATTTCTAAAGTGGGACTTTTTTTTCTTTTTTAAAGCGTGCTGATTCCACATTGTTAAAAAAAGGTTGCTGCCTAAATTTGGCCTGTCACAAAAACAGCAACACAAGACTTGAGGGACCCAACAGGCACATTTAATACACCGTTGGCACGTTTCATTGTCATGCATGTGCAGAAAATCTTTTCCGAAATTAATTGATTACAATCTGTGTTTTTTTTCTTTTCTTTTCTTTTTCTTTTACAGTGTCAAGTGCTCTCAAAAGACAGTGAGGGATGCATATCACATTGTCTGTAAGCCCTGTTCGCTTCAGCTTGAGATCTGCTGTAAGTGTGGGAAGAAAGAAGACATCATTATTCCGTGAGTGGATAAAATCTTTCTGTGTTTTGGTCTGACCTAAATTCTCTTAAAAAAAAAACAAACAAAAAACAGTCTGGTCTGAAGGGAAGAAATTCCTTTTTTTTTTTTTTTTTTTTTACCATTTGCCCTCACGGCAGAGATGCGTGGCAACATGCGTAAGGCTGCCATCTTCTGGACGATAAGACACATTAACGCTGATTGTGAGGAAAAATGACTGAATCAACGTGGCTCATAATTGTATATATCTTCAGCTTCATTTCAATTCCTACAAAAACATTTTTTGTTCTAAAATTTAGGAATTTTTTTTATTTATTTTTTTTCAGTATTTTCCAGATTTAAAAATAAATAAATAAATTCCCAGTCCTCATTTTCTGCTGCAAATGAGAGAAACAAAGAGATTAATTTCTGTTTCTGCCCCTGTTTAGGGTGAACTCACACTTAGACAAGAAGGAAGAAGAAGATGAAGAGAAAAAGAAAGGACAAAGTCGAGGAAAAGAAGAAGAGGAAGATTTTAACTCTGATGACGATGATGATGATGATTTTGACAACCTTGAGGATGAACAAGATGATTTGGACTCGAAACAGAAAAATTCACCCATTTTTCCAGACGTGTCTTTGCTAAATGTTTAAGATTAATGTTTTTTTTTGTTTGTTTTTCAAAATTTAGACTGAATGAGGTTTTTGTTATTGCCTCTAAGAAGCTGAAATGAAAGAAAGAAGCTGGTTGTTGCAGGAAAACAACCTGAAATCTACATTCATCTCCTCAGTATTTCCTTTTTTATTAAAACATTGTTTAGTTTTACTTACATTTTCAAATACCAATCAAATGGCAAAATCCTATACGTTGAAAGACCCTGTTTTGTTTTGTAGTTTGAAAATTTTTTATTTTTTCACAATTTATAATGATATCTTTCAACTTTCTGGCCACAGGATTTTTTTTAGCAACCAGTTTTCTATGAAAACATTATAATCCAAACTAAAACTTTTTTTTTTCAGTAATTCTTTCCTACATTCATCAAACAGTACCTTCATATCATATTACCTGTTTATTGCCATATCACTTTCCTGTGATTTTACGTTATAGGACAATAGAAATTAATGCACAATAGTGAAATTAAATAGTCTCCAGCTTCTTTTTGAAATAAAAAGTGTGAAAAGTGCGGTGTGTTGTCATTTCCCTTTACGAGGACACCCAAAATCAAATCAAGTTCGACCAGCTGTTTTTAATGGAGCAAATTGCCAAGATATTTAGGTATGGTCACTATTTTGTTCCAAATAAACAACAGAGTCACAAGAAATGTGTTGAGAAACAAGGATTGACTCCCACAGCTTTGAGAAGAAACAAATCGGAAACTACAAGGAATATATGCCGCCATATTTAAGACCTGGAACCTTACATAGAGCCCAGAAGTGCAAAGTTTACTGGAAAAAGTCTGCATCTCTCTAATGTTTTATCAACATTTTGGACTGAGTTGGAGCATTGCCTTTGTTCAGTCATGAAATTACATCTTGCCTGTTGATGGTGTGCATAGCAGTTTCATTGGGGACAGGACAGCTGGTCAGAGTTATATGGCTGAAAGAAAGGCTGTTGTAGGCTGCAAAGGACTTGACATTTGGGAAAAGGTTAACTTTCCAAAAAAAAAAAAATTCCAAAACCCTAACAATGGAACGGCTTTGATGATATCCATATTCATGAGTGAGAATGGGACCAGTCAAAGCCCAGACCTAAATTCAATTGAGAATCTGTGGCGAAATGTCAAACAGGATGTTCAGAGATACTCTAAATCGGACTGAGCTTGAGCTACTTTGTAAAGAAAAATGGGGAAAATTGTCAGTGTCTGGATGTGGGACTCTGACTGAAACATACTCTGACAGATCTGAATCTGTAATCGCAGCAACGCATTGAAAGGATTTGCACTGGAGGCCTGATTACAAATGGAAAATCGTCTTTTTTTGATGTGTCAAATTTTTTTCAACCTCACAAATTATGTGCGACTTTGCGCCGGTGAGACACATGTGGTTTCATCAGATTATACTAAGGTTTGTGATTGTAATGTGACAAAATACACAAAAACTAATATAAACAGCAAGGCTCTGTAGTTTGTGTTAACGGCTGAGATATCTTTTTTTTTTGTTGCATGATTCACAAACTGTTGTCATGGAGCTCTTCATCAACATCCCTTCTCTGCTTCTTCTTGTTTTTTTAGGTCTCATCCAGGCACACAATGTACAATTGCAACAGACTGAACACACTTACTGGAATCCATGGACTAACATTACAGTAATTGTAATTGTTCTTACAATTACTGTAAGAACGCAGTGCCCTTAGACATTGTTCATGGATGCTTCCATTTCCAAAAATAAACACATGTTCTCATACGTCAAGTGGGCTCGGTAAATTAAAAAGTTATTTCCTCACCAGGGAGCAACACTGAGACGAACATCCGCGTTAGTCATGGATCTCATGGGACGCACTTTTACTTACAGCCTGATGTCCTCACATGGTTCTCTGACACACTCATGACTGAAATCTTGATCTTACTCAAGATGACTAAAAAGGAAAAGTTTACTGGGGAACTTCCAAGTGACAAATACTATGCCAACTTTAAGCCTGAAGTTTAGAGAACAAGATCCAGTACTGAGCAATTTTAGTCTATGATTAAGGCTAAGATATCATTCTCAGAGACATTGTGCTCTAGTGCAGCTTAACAGTTTAAGCTTCTTTGTCATGAAACTCCACCAAATATGGTTAAATAACACTGCAAAAAACGAGAGGAACATATAATCTACTAGTGAGATACAATGAAATATCTGCAAGTGCAGTATTGTAGTAATGAATGTCCTCTTCTGGCGATAGACTAAACATATAATGTAAATCAATTTACACTATTTAAGCCAACACTTGGCTTAAAGCAGACTTTGTTTAAATTTCAGCATTCAGTCTTCTAGAAAAGGATTTTCTAGAATTGCAAAAGTTATCAGTCAGACCGCCCATCTGCAGGTGCCTCCATTTTATGTTGAATGGAGTCTGGATTGTGGTTTAAGCCATTTCAAAACTTTAATTTCCCTCAGCAGTTTTTAAGCAGTTTTATTTTCGCCACTTATTGACTGTTTTCAGTGTATTGCTGTAAGTAAATAATGCTGTGGATTTTTTTTCTCCATATCCTTCTGCTGACTGATACCTTTGTATAATTAGATCTTTTTTGAGGCTCTTTGCTAGCAGTGGCTTTAGTCAAAGGTTGCAAATGTGAAAATGCCAGACAAATTTAACTATGCACTTTAATTTTGTAGTACAATGATTAATATTTAATGATGTTTAATTAATGCTAGATCAAGATTTTAAATTGAGACTTTGATAAAACTATTTTTTTTATTTATTTATTTTATTGATTGTCCACCGACAGCAAGTTGTTCTTTAAAATGAAGTAATATGTCATCCGGTTTATCTTCCTGTTGCTTCATTTTTAGATTACTGCTGATTGCCACTTCTGTTGGTAACTTTACCAGAATATCTGTCAATGAGGGTGTCACAGGAAAGTTACATCATTTCTGTTTTTCAGTTTAAAGCATGAAATGTATTTGTTGTATTGATTCATTCCTGACAGATGGTTACATTTCAAGCATTTAGTTTGTTGATAAATATTCTGTTTCTCAGAAAAGTAGTAGTACATAATAGACAATGATTGTTTGTAGAGAGTATTGAAAAGTATGCGCCGTGTAGCATATCCACTGAATATTTGGCTTTTTTTTTTTTTTTTTTTTTTTTTTTTTTTTTTTTTTTGCAGGGACTGCAATGTTTTGTCAACATGTTGATCAAACTAAAATATTACTTTACACCCAAATCTGTCATAATTTGGGGCTGAACTATGCAAGTTACTTTTTCCCCAACTTGCAAAAACGGAAATTGGCACGTCCACACTTATGAAACTCGCTGATCGCTGTAACTTATGATAAACAACGAATTCATGCTCCCACGCACACACACCCACACAGGCTTCCACGCTGCTTCTGATTGGCTGCGGATAGTCTCTGCGGTCAAGTGAAAAACGAGCGCCTCCTCGGGGGTGGATTGTAGGGCAGCCTATAAAACTCGATTTTTTTGCGGCAGGTAGCCTTCGCCGCCGCTCTGTTTGCACATTTACGCTGCTCTGGTGGAAACATGGAAACTTCTCAGAAGTCTGTCACCGACATTAGGTTCGTTTGCAGGGGAACATTTGTCCACTCGACCGCTGAGGAGGCGCTGCAGATCCTGGAGGATGCGCTTCTTGGAGTGGACTCAAAGGGAAAGGTTTTGTAACTTTTGATACATCTTGGAATCATATTTATTATGTTTACTGTTAAAAATGTATTTGATTTAAAGCTTGAGCAAAATATAAAATACACACTGTTAGAGAAACATAGCCTTGCTCTTCAGAACTGGGGTTAAACAATATTGTCATGTAAAAATAGCCAAGATGAACTCTTGACATGACTTCTCGATATACCAGGTACAACGAGAGCTCTAAAATAACTAGATAATATGTGTAGTAACTGGTTTGTTACTGGCTGATTTTCAAGATCTGCCCAAAACAGGAATTTATTAATTGTTGAAAAGTGTTGTAATAAATCTTCCACTGACGCAAAAATAGAATAGAATAGAATAGAATCAAAGTGAATTTAGGCATACCAGAAGCAAAGTACACAAACAAGTTGGAACATGAAGATTCACACATTCAGGTTTGACAACAGAAAGAAAAACAATAACAAAAGAGACAACTGAACTGTAAGTGAGATCTGCTGAAACAGACAGCCTGCTCCTGTTCTGCCAGAAGTGATTACTTTCACTGTAAATTTGATTATTAATTAAAACCAACGTAAAAATCTGGAGCAAATGTGTTAAACCCTAGGCCTGGGAGCCAAATCCGGCCCGCCACGATTATTTATTTTGGCCCTTTAGACTCTAGAGGACCGCATAAAGAAAACCTTCATTAATAGTCGTGCTCTTAAGCAATATACCTCCAAACAATTCAAAGCAGTTTTTATCTGTATATTGCCAAATTACACCAACATGAAAAGATGTTCAATATTATTTATTTTTTAAAAGTACTCATTGAATGTAGGGACATCTTTTTCTTAATATTTTAACAGTTTGTTAATGGGTAGTTTTATCAGTGTATTCCGTCACAACCAGTTCTCGTGGCTGAATGTTTATGTATGTCCATGTATGTGTACAAGTCTCTTTAAATGGACAACTCTGCCTATTAGCTTTTAGTTCTTTGTTTGTCTTGATGGACATGTTCAAGGCTTAGAAATATATATA
>NW_015114123.1:40346-68472 GCF_001443285.1 Poecilia latipinna
ATATATATATATATATATATATATATATATATATATATATATATATATATATATATATATATATATATATATATATATATATATATATATGTATTCGCATTAGCTTTACTAAAGCTGCATGAACTGCTTTAAAATGATTGTGTCATTCTCTTAACTCTCGCCTGATTCATATTTTTCCACCAGATTGCGTTCATTGGAGAAGGTACAGACTTACAGAGACTGTCTGAGAGCTTTGGATTTAGTTCTTGTGCAGTGACACAGCTGGGACAACAGTGAGTAAAAGTGTGAATCACTCATGATGCAGAACTATTCAGGGCAGTTGCTCCATAGATGAAAATTTAAATAAATGTAGCAATACGATAAATTATTAATTTTGCATAGGCACCAGATGTTTTTTTGCTGTTTTTTTTCCACATAAGGGACACACTTTTACAGCTTGCTCATATTTTGCATATCTTGCAGTGAGTTCTTTATGCCTGGAATGATAGACACGCACATCCATGCACCCCAGTACAGCTACACAGGCACAGCCCTGGATATGCCTCTCCTGCAGTGGCTCAACACGTACACCTTTCCTGTGGAGTCACGCTTTCAGGACTTAGAGTTTGCGAAGAAGGTCTACACCCAAGTAGTGGTGAGTTGGCATGCACATTTAGGCATTTTTGTCAGAACCTCCTTTGTGAATAAAAGACATTCAATGACATTCGTGGCAACTGAGCAATATGTTTCACATGTCCAAACTTGAGGTGGTTTATGAGGTGGGTCATATGACTCACTACCCAGAGCATCATTCTGCTGGATGGTGGCGAAGCTCCTTAGCTAAAACCATATGTAATAATTAATACATAAAAGTTTCCTAGATGTAGTTTGACATTTTCATATTCATTGTTTACAAATACAAAACCTTTACTCTATGCATGAAAACAAGACAGGAGCTCACCCATGCAAGAACCACCACTGAGTCAGTTGCATAGATTGCAAAATGTTTTTGTGTTTGTTTGTGAGGACAGGTTAGCGGTTTTCATAAGAGAAAATTTTTTACTGCACAGTAATAATGTTATTATATAATTCTTGGATTTTCTTCTTAGAAAAGGACTTTAAGAAACGGAACAACCACTGCGTGTTACTTTGCCACCATACACACTGATGCGTCTCTTCTGCTTGGTCAGATTGCAAGTAAGGTGTAAAACACACACACACACACACACACACACACACACACACACACGCACACACACACACACACGCACACACATTTGAATGTAAAGCTATGTTTTAGAAACAACTCATCTGTTTTAGTGGGGTTTTTTTTATCCAACCAGTGGTATGTTGTTCTCATGAACAAGAGCAGCAGATACTACGAAAAACAAGAATAAAATATAGCTGTTAAACTGCACTCACTTGACGTCAGTTTTAAAGTGAACCTGAAGCTTTTTAAGGTCTGATAACATTTTTACTTAAAATGGTGAGGGAGGGGCAAGCCACAAAAATATCATTTGTCCTCTGAACTTTCTTATTAGACATCTGATGTGTCTCAGAGATCCGTCTCTCGTTACATAACATGTCTCAGCTAACTTCCTATGCAGAGCAACTTAAAAAAAATTTGTGGTCAGATACTACAAGTTTATGCTTCTTTCTGCTACGTGCACTACTCATATTTATTACTGAGTGGATGACATAAAAAAATAAAATGACATGAAATGAAAGGAATGTGATCATCACATGCTTCTCTGGTTGTAAAGGCCACATCGCATTTTCACTTTCATTACGTATTTATTCTCCATCTGAGGTGTCTTCGACAGCAGAAAAGTCTTTCACCTTTATGCCTTGTTCTTATCGTCTCATCTCACTGCATTGCACAACGATGGGCATATTCTGCAAATGTACGGCAGGCAGCCTTAAGCTGTCGTTTTATATAAGTGGTCATTGAACCTTCAACTTTGTACTTTTCGGGCCCAACTGTATGTGAAAAACTGTCAGACGTCAGCACATGTCTGTGGCTTGGCAATCAGTTAAATTCAGTTTCTGTTTAATTAGATTGCCTCAGTGTTGAGTTAAAATGACACCATCTTGAAAGTATACCGTAATATATCTACTGTATGTGTCTGTTCTACTCTGGTTAGAGATTAAGTTTCTGGTTAGAGATTAAGTTTCTGGTTAGAGATTAAATTTCCATAGATGTTTAAACAAGCATTCCATGTTTTTGCATGTGTCTATCCCACCGTTTCATAATAAGAGACACACAGATGTAATAGACAAAGATCGATTAAGCTCCACTTTGCATCCCAGATCCAGGATTTTGTTTTCACCCTTGGTACAAGGTCAAAAATTTTTGCCCTCCCTCTGTTTATATTTTTTCTTCTGCAGTCCAGAAAACAGTGACTTCTAACCAGCTACAGATAGCTAGACTTTATTTACCCAGTTGCGAGGCTGTGATAGTAGTATACTACTATAGTAAGTAGTATCTTGAGAAGTGTGGCTTGGTTTGATTAGAATTAATTTGTCGTGATCCCTCCTCGATGACATATGGATGAACAGGTTGAACAAGTTTGGACAGTTGGCTCATCATCCATTACATGATTGTTGCTATTTGAAACACGGTTGCCAAGAAGCAGTCTTAAGTGCTTACTTGCTTTTAACAAGTAAACACTGATATTAAAGTACTTAAAATGACTCCTTCCCAGTTCATCTTGTTCTGCAGTTAGCTTACTCATGTACGTCTCCACATCTCATAAATAAAATGACCAGCAGGGAATAAACTAGTTCTTATTACTGGAGAAATAGAAATTTGAAATATCCACTTTAAGCCTAATCTTGCAGCATAATAATAATAATAATAATAATAATAATAATAATAATAATAATAATAATAATAATAATAATACAAAATACATTTCTATAATAGCCAAATTATTATAAAATAAATCTGTTATTGTCTTTCCACTCAGATGACACTAATTAGGAAAAGCTTTGAACGGCTGCAGATTGGAGTAAGCTTTTAATTTTACCGACGTTTCATCTGACTGAAAATGATATAAAATCATATTCAGTAAATTAGAATATGCACTTTTGGAAAATACCAACCGGTATTACACTGGTAGGTAAAAAGAAAACACCCCTTTATTAAGCCTACATGTCCTTAATTGGTCTTATAAAACACTGTATTCTTAATTAGCATTTTTTCATAAGTTGTATAGGCGCATAAAAAAAAAATCCTCAACAGAAATACAAGCGTTAAGACATCAGTCTGTGTATAAATAATCCTATATACTGTAACATGTTTCACTTTGTGAACTGAGTTGCTGAAATGCATGAACTTTCAACAATATTTTAATTCATTGACTTTAATAATATTGGTTGTAATATTACTTGGTGTGACCCATAGAGAATCTGTGGAGGCATCTAAATATTAGGGTTATGGCAAGGAGGCCTTTTAATCTTAAAGACTTGAAGCTCATCAAAATACAAAATATAATATAAAAGTGAATGTAAAACGAATTTAACTGCTGCAAGGACATACAAGTCTTTTTGTTTTGTTTATGTAAATAATCTTTAACCTCTTTTCCTATCAGAAATAAATATCTTGGTTAAATGAAAGTAACTTACCATCTAAGTCTTGCAGGAGTATGAACAATTTTGATCACAAAGTACTACAATCACTGCTGTTTACTACAACGTAATGTATTGTTCCTATTGCATTTGCAGATGACTTTGGCCAGCGTGCCTTAGTAGGGAAAGTGTGTATGGACAGAAACGACAGTGTGAAGCATTACAAAGAATCCTCTGAAGAGTCTCAAGAAGAGACCTATCGGTGAGTGTGCTGATCTGGACCTGGGAAACACCATGTACACTTTTCAAATTTTATTTTAATTTGCTTAGATTTATTTTGTGTAGGTAAACAGTTTCAAACACACTCCAGATGTATTTCAGTGAGAAATGCTTTATCTTTAGGCTGCCACTTTTTTGATGCGATACATGACGCAACTGAAAAACAAAGAGCTGGCTAGTTTGAGAGGGGAAAAAAACCCAAACCATGAAACATCCAGCTTTACAACTGGTTTAGGATTTTTATCCTGAAAATGCCTTTCACCAAGTCGATGTGTCTATCGGGACACAGAGTCAAGCTTTCATTTGTTATCTCTCAAGTACCTGTATCCAAAATGTGTTACTTATCAAAACACTGGCAGATTTTGATATGAGCCATATAGGCACTTGCCCAGGGCAGCATTAGGGCTGAGGTTTGGGGGAAACATACAGTGGATTTTTAAGAACCAGCACCGTATTCGCATCATAGCCAAACAAGAACCTCTTAATGCATACTGTTTGAAACATCATTCAATTATTTAGGAAGGAAGCAACACTTTCTATCAAAAACACCAAATTTTTGTTAGAAAAAAATCTACTTTTTTTCTGAATCCATGTTGGCATGCTGGCTTCAGATCACTGCTCACAGTTTCTATGTACCTGCATGTGTTTTCTATTCAGTACTGATGTGTGTGTGTTCGCGTAGTTGTTTGCATCTTGTGTCTCTGTTTCGTCCTGTGATGGCAGCAGACAGGATCAAGATTTCTAAAGTGGAGAAATTCCCTGAGGGAGCCACTTTAGTTATAGCAGATTGATTCAACAAAGCGGTTTATAATCTTTAATGAGTTGCTCCTCTCCTAATCTGGAACATTTTAAACCTTGATGCTCCAGACTGTCTTTGCAACAACGAGGCACATCTTACGGAAGTGGGCATTAACTTCTACACCTTTCTTTACTGTTTAATGTCAATAACACTTTATTTTACAAAGAAAGTGCATCCTATTCTGATTCAGAGGCAGATTGTGTTAGCCAAACAGTGTTTGTCTCACACTTATCTCGACGTAGCTACACAATGAACTGTGAACAAGATGTGTTGCACCTATTTATTTGATTATGCATGATTTTTCCTTTCTTTTCTCTCAAAAGGTTCGTCAAAGAACTACTGAACAAAAAGGTAGGATCCTGTGAAAGAGTCGTAAAGAAACCGGTCAGCGCTGTTGTCTAACTTTACTGTTTTTGTGCTCGGGTTGGTTGGTGGTCCTAACAGTACCCCCTGGTGAAGCCAGTGATCACTCCACGTTTTGCACCATCCTGCACAGAGGCCTTGCTTGCCAAGCTGGGAGAAATGGCTAAGAATAACAAGCTGCATATTCAAGTGAGTTAACAGTGGCAACCTGATCACAGATGCTTTCTACTGCAGAACATAAAGGGATTGTTTATTTATTTATTTATTTATTTATTTATTTATTTATTTATTTATTTATTTATTTCAGAGTCACATCAGTGAAAATCTTGAGGAGGTGGAGTGGGTGAAGGAGCTGTTCCCCAATTCGGAGTCTTACACAGACATCTATCACAAATGCAACCTTCTCACAGACAAGGTAAGAGCCCAGTCCCGTTTACGTTTTACTAAACTTTTGGTAAAACGTGAATGCTTGCATAAAATCAGACAAACTGTTCCTGATGCCTTCGCAGACTATTATGGCCCATGGCTGCCACCTCAGTGATGAAGAGTTGGTTCTGTTCAGGGAAACAGGAGCTGCTTTGTCCCACTGTCCCAATTCAAACATCTCGTAAGTTTTTACTCAGAACCGAGATAAGGTCAGACATTTGTACAGATTTTATCTTAAAATTAGGACAGTAAGACATGCAATATTATTGTTTAATCATTGAAGCTGAATAAACTGATTCCAAAATAGACAGATGGTGGTAAAAAAAAAAAAAAAAGGCCAACGAGACGGTCCACACAAAAAAGAAGTTATTATTACAGTTGGTGATCTCTCTGTTTAACCAGCTTGTGCAGCGGAGTGCTAAACGTGCGCAACGTCCTGAATCACAAGGTGAAGCTGGGGCTGGGTACAGGTGAGTGAAAATGCTCGACAACAATATAAAGTCTGAGCAGGTATTGCAGGTCAACTCAGTGTCAAAAGAGGGAACGTTTTAGAGTTTCTTTGATGCCAATCAAAAGTTAAATGAAGTTGCCTTGTCCAAGATACATATCAGTGGTTGCCTTGCAACCTCCTCTGTTTGTCCTCCATCAGACGTGGCAGGAGGCTATTCACCTTCCATCCTCGATGCTGTGCGAAGAGCCCTGGACTCGTCCAAAGTCCTCACCATCCAGGACCCAGAATACAAAACACTCAGCTTTGAGGAGGTCTTCAGACTGGCCACACTGGGAGGGAGTCAAGGTGAGATCCAAACACAAAAAGCTATTTGGCAACAGTTGTATCTATAGATATATAGACTCTCTACATTGACTTGTATGGTGACAATCAAACTGTTGTTTTTTCTGTTCGCAGCGTTGTCCCTGGATGAGCGAACAGGAAACTTTCAGGTGGGAAAGGACTTTGATGCCTTGAGAGTTAACGTGGCTGCTCCAGGTGGACCCATCGACCTAATCCAAAACGAGAAACCACAGGTAATGTGGGAGATGTCCGCGTATGTTGACACATAAAGTGCTCAAAAGCAAAAACTCCATCTAAAGTATAACAACAATCTGTAATCGTTGGCTTTCAGATTCTTTTGGAGAAGTTCTTGAATTTGGGTGAGCTTCCACTTCTTTATGTATCTTGTCATTTCTCTTTGTTTCAGTCTCAGTTCTCATATGCGTCTCTCTTCCTTAACATGCCCTTTGGCAGGTGATGATCGAAACATTGTGGAGGTGTTTGTAGCTGGGAAGAAGGTGGTGCCTTTCAGTGAGCCATGAACAAACAGGACTTCTTCCTTCCTCACATCGGTGTGAAAGAAACAAACACACACTGTGGCTGCTTCAGCTATGTTTGTGCACAAAAGTAGATTAATGAGAGTAAAGGGATATTTTTTAATAAGTATATTTTAGGACAGAGTATGTGATTTGCTTCATCTTTCTTTAGCCTGTATGCTGGACTTTTGATTGGGAAGCAAGGGATATATTAAACAGCAGGAAGTTTGTGCAGATAACTGGCTAATAATTATCCAGTGTGTTTTCTATGTTTGGCACTTTTGCACCTTCGCCATGCAGCAAATAACTCTCACCAGAAAAAAAAAAAAAAAATCGACCTTATTGCCTTACAGCTTAATTTATTTTGCCATACCATATTAGAGGAAGTGATAACATAGGACTTGGTGCTTTTTATGGTGCAAGAACTGCGGCAGTTTGTTGATGCCATTTTCATGGACTTCCTGTAGAAAACGTTTTTGTGTGTCGAAGGCTAAATTGTGCTCTAATGGACACTCCAGCTAATTCAATCATTCAAGGATTTAAAGCTGCAAAGGTGAAGGGATTGTGTTTTTAATGTGTCCTTGATACTTCTCTTCTGATTTTGTTGTGTTACAGTGAAAATAGAAATGTTTTCAAGCACTCTTTTCTAAGATGTTCAAGAATTCAAATCGTCCTCGTGGCCTTATCACATAACTGTTTGTGACAAAAATGTTAAAAAAATGTTTGGTGTGAAGATGTTTGATTCAAGGGAATGTACTGATAAAGGATTCTTTTCTTTTGTTTTGTATTTTGTAATATTTTTACACGCACTTTTTTAATCATTAGGGAATTAGACTATGTGCACTTTTCTTTTCAACAGTATTTAAGTCAAGTTGGCTTTTTATTGAAGAAGTTGCTAATTTAATTTTCATGCAAGACACAGTCTGAATCATTTTACAGGAGAAGGTCACAATTTTTGATCTGTTACACAGGATAAAATATAAATAAAGGAAGTCACAGAGGCTGTTTTGGTTGTATTTTTATGTTGACTGGCTGTTGTGGTCTATTACAATCAGAACAGAAGCTTTGCTGTGTGTCTGCGCTGTCTGATACACATGGAGAGGTCTCTGTTGTGAATGAACCTGTGGACTGAACCTATCGTTGGTTTTACTAATAATTCAAATCTAATCCACAATGTATTCAATAATAATAATAATAATGCAAAAAAAAAGAAAAAAAAAACGAAGGGAAAGATGTAATACAAGCCCAGCTACTAGAGGACAACAAATGTTGTCCGGTTCAATACTGCCCCACGCTGGTTTAAACCTGTAGTTCAGATTGTTTGAATTGGTGTCCTGTGAGATAGATAGTAGTAGTCATTACCTTACTTGCAGAAGACAGATGTTTTATCAAAGGAAAAAAAAAAAACCAGGAAATTTATCTTATTAGAGGAAGGTTAGCTTCACTAAACTAAGTAATTTTCAGTCACGGTCAAACTTAGAAATGTCATGCTGGTGTGAGCCAGTGCTTTGGGAGTTAATAGTAATCTTCTTTCCCACTTGAATAGTATGATAATATTTGGAGCTGGTTGCTCTTAAACTTCAACATTTCCCTTTGTAACTTCAAATGGATAGATTGGACTTCCTCATTATTTTTTTCTGAGAAAATAAGAGAATTTATTACAAGAAGTTCATTTTCCTGGACTTAGTGGGGACAGCTAATCCATGAGAGAATAATGCATTTGAAAAAAAAAACTATAAATATCTAGTTAGACTGAATTAAATATTTGCCTAAATGAGCAATAAATCATTCTGGCGTCTAGTTAAAGGTGTGTCCCTCCACGTCGATATATAATTGTTCCCATGTGAATAGCCTATTGTGCCGCTTGTTCCTGTCTTCTAAATAAAATTGGCCTATGTTTCTATTTATATTGTGATACAAAAAAAATCATACAAAAGCGGATGAATGGCTTTTGTGACTTATGTCTAAAAATAAAGCAGTCTGATTTTTGCTTATTTGTTGCAGATTCTCATTTCTCAGTTTCTCTTTTCAATCAGTTTTTTTCATCATCTCAATGACTTAATGACATTTACACATAGCTGATCATGAGACAGCTATGTGTACTGATGCAAGTCAGTCAGGAACTGAGACCTAGTTTTATCTGCTTTCAGGAGCTGTGCTTTGCAAAGGTAAGCAGTTACAGTCGAATGCCGCTCATAAAAATATATTATTAATACTTATTTAGTCGTTTATGTCTTCAAGAAAGAGCAGTCTTGTTTGCACAATACTTTTATGTTGTCAATGAGGAACAGAAAATTTTAGGAAGTCTTTTTCAGGAAGTGTGACTTGTTTAATTATATGGGTAGGGTTGAGATCTAGTCGCCAAAGGTTTTTCTAGGCCACTAGAAAAATAACTTTCAAATCCATGGGTCCTATTCCTTGCCCTGCCTGAAAGATATGATTAATGATGTGAAATCAGTTAGCAACCACCAAGTCAAACAAACATCCTGTGGATGGATAACATTTTTATTCCACAATGCACTGAACAGCAGAACTAATATTTTCACACGTGAGTTGTTCTAATTGTGTGTGGTCATTTCCAGCAACTACAATGTTTTCCTTTAGATACATGATATTAAGATAAATCTTTATTTATAGATTTCTGTGTTTTTCTCTTTTTTTATTATTTCACTTAGTAAAAGAGGTACAAGAAGTAAACGCCTGCTTTATGTATATTTAATGGTCGCAGTTCTCGAGTAGCAGTGATGTTTTTCCTCTGTTGTTTGTGCTTTCTCTCTTGTTTACGATGTTTAAATCGATGTTATTCACAATTTAGACGGCGAAGTGCCAACTTGTCATAAATTTAATGACTTATTTTGAATGTCGTTGGAAATACCTGCGACCTTTGAACGTATCAGATACCACAGTGTGGACTTTAAACCCTGCGTAATGTCTTACAGGCTTGAATTAGGTTACTGTGAGTCACAGACTGATCCTCGGCGAAAGTTTTAACAGATTTAATGTTTATGTGGAATGTAGAGCTAACACCATAAATAGTGTTTGAGAGACTGCAGTGTTTTATTTGCATCCAGCTGGAGGGAGAGATCCCGCGAGACTAAACTCAGGTAAATGTTGCTCAAATGCCATACCGGTAATCAGGAAGTGACTTTAAAAATGCTTGTATGATCTCCGTTCTCTCCTCCATTCTTCACTTTTCCAGATTTCAAGCACTGTTAGATCTGGAAGGTATGTGTCCTTTGACTTTGACACATCTTTTGACCTTTTTCTCTCCGCCCCTCATTACCCGGGCTAAAACATTATTAAAGGCGATCATTGATTATTAATGTTTATGTTTGTATTTAGTTATGGTTTTGATAACCTTATTTGCTTTTTTTGTTTCTTTAGTGTTTAAGGCAGAATAATACTTTTGCATATTTTAGTTTCAGTTCCATTTTATCCATGCTGTGATTTTTACATGAATTATTTTTTGACGCACTGAAAATACTAACTCATATTAGTAAATAAAGTATGATTTTATGCATAAGGATTTCACAAAAGTTTTTAAAAATCGCTCCGAAGATGGAAACCGCTCAGATTTGTGTGCATTTGGGTAAGTGACGTCCCAAGAGGCAAAATAATCAAAATGATCAGTTGCTGATTGGAAATTATGGATGGATAACGTGAAGTGATTACTGAAGATCTGTTACTTAAATGTATCAGTTTCAGCCTGCCTCTTCACAAAGCATTTTCTTGTTAATTGTTGCGTTTTGTGGAATAAATGAATTTATTCCATATGGGTGTTATTTTTTTTCACCCATAACGAATATTGTAAACGCATTTAAAGGATGACTTTGACTAAAATTCAAATCGAATTCAAAAATAACTTTTCAATTCCAAAGGGAAATCAAAAGTTTTTTTTTTACTCATTAATTCAAATTCTTCAAAAAGTTATTCTATTCTAGATAGCGATGGGAAAGATCTCTTGTAGCAGTCTGTATTACAGTGAATTTGAAGAAGCCTCTGACTGAAGGCACTCTATTTTCCCAAGTCAGTCTCATGAAGAGGATGGATACAACAGTTGTCCATCATTTCCTTGATTTTATGAAGAATACTTCTTTGCGTCATTATCTCCAGAGGTTTGAAACATGCAAACATAAGACGAAATGGGTAAAATGGAAATCAGTATGCTCAAAAGAACTCTGATCAGTTGTCTCATGTGATGTCAGATGTGAGTGGAAATGTAGCTTTTTATCTTGATTGAATAACTACTTACTGGAAAACAACAAATCAAATAGAAAAACTGTGTATGACATTTTATTTCGTAGGTGGCCAAATGTTTTTAAAAAGAAACGGATTGATTTAGATAGAAGTCCAACTGGTGGCTTTAAAACTAGTTAGTTACAATAATGAAGCAATTTGTATGAAAAAAACATCTGTTTAGAAAAACTAAACACTATTCCGTGTTTATCATGTTTTCTCATGCTAAAAAACTTTGTTCATGTGCAGAAGCATTCAGCGTCCCCTGCAGCTCGGACGCTAGCTGAAAGCCCATCATGCCTCTGTTTCGGGCTTTGGATGAACAGGCAGAGGCAAAGGCTCGGCCCAGGCGGAGGGGTCTGAGGAACACCAAGGGCACTAAAAGCTGCTGGAGGACGCGGGACGATGATCCGGTCCTTTCTCTGACGCGCCTCTGCCTGTTGAGCCTCGCTGACAACATGAAGGACCTGTGGGTGAAAGACTATGCTGACAACTATCTTGATCATTATTCATTCAGATACATCATGGGGCCTTTCAACCTGCTGCGTGAGTTTGTGTGTGTGTGTGTCAGTGTTAATTGGTTACAGACCAAATAATACAAAATAAAAATGTGTAATGCTTCTGTTGTCCTAGCACAGCATACCACAGTAAGGTGGAATGCTATGCAGTCAATCACCTTATCACCAATATCCATTTTTCAAAGCAAAGCAGAATCACAAACTGAAAAATGTGCAAGAAAAACATTATTATTTGCCTTATCACAATTGCTTTAATAAGCTTAACAATCTTATATGTAAGCTAGTTTATGCTAGTAGCTTTTTTCTTGACTTATCAACAAACGCATATCTCATATCACTGGGATGTTCTCTTTTCTTTCCTACTGCAAACAAATGGTCAGAGAAATGGCACCAAAGAAGTACTGTAGATATTTTCTATGTCTCTGATTGAAAGTAATTTACTATAACAGCATGGACCTATTATGTCTGTAATCACAGCTGGTGAACTGGTGGAGGAGTTGACGTGGCTGCTGTCCAGTAGAAAGCAGCTGTCTCGGGCAGCGCTCCACCTCCTGCTGGTCCCCCACCTCCAGGGTCTGTCTCTAGAGAGGTGTCCTGGCTTGGTGAACCCGGCATTGTGCGCTCACATTGCTGCCCGTTGCCAGGTAAGATCCGATAATTTTATTTTATCCAAATGCTATCTGCTTCTTTTTACATAACATACTAATCTTTACACCTAAAAATGGGGACTTGGTTTATTTCAATGATAAACATCAAGTGTATTTTCCATATTTGTAAGCTGATATGTTGTTTGAAAAGGTAGTTAAGTTTTAATTAGGTTTAAATTTAAGGTAATTAAGCTTCACTAAGGAAGATATGACATAGAACAACACAGGAGATCCTGCCATCAGCATCTATAATGACTTTCTGATCAAACTCTAATTGTCAGATTCTTCGGCGTTCCCTTTGTCTGGATTAATTTGAAAAGGAAACGGGATTGCATTAGATATTCCTTTAAAAGAAATGAGTTTTGCTTTTCTCTCAGGGTCTGCGGAGCCTGGACCTATCTGGAGCACAGCAGCTCCCTCCAAAGGCCCTCTGTGAGACCATGTCCAGTCTACCTGCTCTGCGGTCGCTGTCCTTAGCCGGCATGCCTTGTGACAGGAGTGTGATCCAAATGGTTGCCCGCCACTGCCGTTTGCTGCAGCACCTCGACGTATCCCGCTGTCACCTCCTCTCCCCGGCTGCTCTGCTTGCTCTCGGCGGTGTGGTTTCGAGTTCGTCCTCGGCCTCCTCTTCTTCAACCTCGTCTCCTCTCCCGCTCAGCAGCCTGTTGGCTCTGGATATTGGGTTTGGGGAACAGGAAGGAGACTCTACCGTGGCAGCAGCCTATCTCCTTCTCTCTCTGCCTTGCTTGAAAAGACTGGCCTTGGAGGGCCTCGGACCGGCCTGCCGTCTCATCGAGCAGAGGGAGTTCAGCCAGGCAGATGAATTTGCTGACAGGGAAGGTGTTTCCAGCCTGCACCTGGTGTGGAGGGAAAGGATGCTTGGGCAGAGCTCGGAACGTTGGATGACGATGAGAGGGGAAGAATCTACTGATAATCGAGAGGTGGAGAGCCCATTATTGGAGGAGGATGGGTGTGACGCTGAAGAAGATTTAATCAAAAACTTGTGGCCTTTTTGCTTACAAATCCAAACAGAGGATAGGATGAAGAATTTGTCCCAGTCAGGCCTGATCCTGCAGCTCAAAGACGTTAAAGGCGTAACCTGTGAGTCTCTGGGGAGTTTAGGAAATTTGTGTCCGGGTTTAAACTCTTTATCCATGAACATAGGCAAACAGGGGCCCCTATTAACCGCTGATCTCCAGACGTGGTCAGGCCAGCTGCGGAGTCTTTCATTTATCTACTCCGGCCCAGTGGCAGATCTTCTTCCTGCCTTGCAAGTCGCAGGTTGCTCACTGATCTCTCTGACGTTGGAGGGGGTGAAAACCAGAGCCGACACCCCACTACTGGAGCTCATCAGAGTCTGTCCCAGACTCAGAGACCTCCTTGTCTCTGCCGAGCCTCCTGCTACACCACAGTACGAAACCATTGACAATCAGCTGGATGATCAAGATCTCCCAAAGCTGCCGAATCTCCGCTCTCTCAAGATCAGGTAACTTCCAACATTGAATCCCTCCTCTCAATTTGTGCCTGTTTCTAACCACACCAAACACAGTCATGACAAAGCTCCAATACACCTTACAGCCAGACACAGAAACTATGTGTTGATGACATAATGGAAAACACACAAAGAAAGAAATATCTTAGCTATATATATTTTTGTTTTCTTGGAGTGGTCACCAAGTGTATTGCTGTTCTCAAACGTTGTTCAAGCAAAACAAACCAAAAAACAACAACAAAAAAAGCATTTAGATAGGCTTTCAACAAATTGTCTTTGTGATTTGGGTCTGGAGTGTGACTGGGCCATTTTAACTGTGCTTTCATCTAAAAATTACACTTTCGTTCTGACTGGATGTTTAAGGCCAGTGTCCTGATGGAAGGCGAACCTTTTTTTTGTGGCTTCTAGTTTATCTTTTAAGAGTACCTCATGTATCTTTGCAATACAGTAGCTAGCAGGACTTCTTGTGGCAATCGTACAAGAATGACAAAAGCACCCATGAGGAAATGTTGATGAAGTCATTGCAGTACTTTGGTTCAGATATTTTGATTGTACGTAGCAGTACAATTTCAGCCTCATACTAACGGATTGAAAAATTGATTAGAACTACCAAGGCAATCAATAATACTAATTATTTTCTTCTGCTGCTCTTGTCTCTCAAATCTCTGAAGTTTCTCCTATGAGCACAACCAAATGAAGCCCCTGATGTCCTGGATGTCCCTAAAGGAAGTGATCAGGTGTCTCCTGATTGGCTCTCCTTTACTCGAGAATCTCTCTTTGATCTCCTTGCCGTGCCCTTTGAACTGCATCATACAGGACACACTGCATAGTGTGAATCCGGACGTGAATCCCGATGCAGATTCCTCTGGCTTGCCGCCACTGCCACTTGGAAGGATCGAGCATATTGACCTGCTGCGAACAGATGTGCAGATGAGCACTGTGAAGAGCTTGATGCAGCTGAGCAAGAGGCTCAAGTACGTGGATGTAAGTTACTGCTGGCGGATCAGTCAGCGCGAGTGGCTAGACTGCAAGAAGTTCAGGCAGGTCGAAGTTGTCTGGGTGTAATAAAAAGAGGGGAGGATTCTAACACTAAGGCGCGTCTTGAAGGTGGGCGGGCAGTATTTTTTTTTATTATTTGAATAAATTGAAATACACATTTACATGTTAAATTGTATATTTATCATAGTCTCTTTGGAAAATGTATGTTTGTTTTTTGTAACAGACTGATCTTTTTAATTCACTATTATGGAAAGCTGTATTTTAAAAACCAATTTATATTAACTTTATAGTCTGAATGCAATTGTGACGTGCCTGAAAAACAAACATTGTTTTTGAGAAAAGTGTTTGAGAAATCATGTGGAAATCACCATATGTTTGTCTTTTTATGAAACTATGACAATAAATTCACATTGAAGTGAATGCAACAATAATTCCTTTTTTGTGTTTCATGTATATTTTTAGTTGTATTTTAGTTTTTATCAATAAAAACAACATTCCAGGCGTCAATGGTTGCAGTACATTGCAGTAACAAACAACTGTGACACTATGACTTATTTAGAGGCAGAAACCCAGAAGGTCAAATGGGCATAAATGAAACTCTAATGAGGTACAGCACTCCATATTTCTGTTACACTAATCCAATTACAGGTTTAATGAAAACTGGAGATGTGGAGCAAGTAAAATACTTGACCCCCACCCAATTTGCCTGTCTTAATATCACCTTTGGGGAATTAAAATCAAGCCTAATCTTTGGCTCATTAGAGTTTGATCTAATCCAAATCCAAGTTAAAATCTGCTTTTTACTTGACAAGTAATGTGTTGGCACATCTCCCAGTCAATCCCTGACACTGATCTAAGTCATTTAACAATTGGAATTTGGTAACATGGTGTTAGAGTTTTATATTATGTATATGTATGAAAACTCGATAGCTTCAGCAGTACAATAAAATAACACTTTACATTTCCAAGTCAAAATGCGCTTAACTCTGCGCTACTACAGCATCTGTTTTTCTTGACTAAATTATTTTCACCCAGAAGGACTTCCAGTATGGCAGTGGCTTGTTTCTAAACATATATAGGATTCAATACATATATCCTGATAACATTTTTTTAAGCAAGACAATTTATTGAGGTGAAACGCTAACACAAGCATGTTTACTCTCTGTTTTGATATGACTTGTTAGTAAATAGACATCTAGTATGTTTGAATACAATTTTTGTTAATTATGTGCTTCCAAAGCATACAGAAAAATAGATTCACAGCTTTGTAAACTTTGTGCTAACTTTAGATGTCGTGAAATGTAATGACTAGTGTTCCAACTGATTTCTATGCAGTTTCCTTACATTGACATCTGTCTGAATGAAGCATGCAAAGCAGATCACGTGGCAAAAACTGACAAGGGCTGAATATCTCTACATCCACCCCTCCATCCATCCACTGTCACCCGCGTATCTGAGATCAGGCTGCAAATACTCTTCCCAGTGCTCTTCTCTGAGGGATCCAAAGCCACTTCTAGGCAAGAAGGGATAGAATTCCTCCATCGTGTTCTGGTATTCCACCACCAGGATGAAATTAAGGCACATTTGTTCTCCTGGATGGGAAGTTCACAATTGTTTGTAGCATCTTTTCTGACATCCAATAGTAAATATGCATGTATGTTCTTAATAAACGTTTTACATTTAGTCACAATGTGCTTCTCTATATCACTGCCTTTTTATACTTTATTTTTAATAGTGTTTTGGCTTTCCAACTTTGTATGTTAGATGATCCCGCCAGCCCATTTTGAAACAAAATGTAATGTTAGATATGCCAATCTGTGTCTTTTACACAAAATAATAATAATAACAAAAACTTAAAAAAATGCAATGCAACACAACCAACATGATAATCAAAAGAGTTTGTACTTTTTAACTTTATCTGTCATCATTTTAATAAATACGTTTAATTATGAAATATATTGAAAAAAACTTAGGCTTACGTGTCCAAAGACACACAACTGAACAATAATAGGAATTTTCTCAAATGATTTAAGTTTTGAAAATGTGATTATAAAATTCGGAACAGTTTGTACCTGCAAGGTTTCCGTATTTCTTGTTCGACACAAGCCCAGTTCACAGCTGGGAATGTGTGCTTGTTTTTTTTTTCCTCAAATTGAGCGGACCTTGATTTGCAAAACACGTCTCAATTAGTGACTGGGAAAGAAAAGAAAACATACTGATTGTAGAGTTATGAAATAGAGTATATGCAGTATTTGAGGTAAGCTAAAATCTCCCTATTTGCTGATTTTTTATCGAAACAGCTTATATCTAAACTGAGCGCAACCGAACGACGGTGTACGCGGACATTAAAACCAAGGACACCCTTTACACGTTACACGTCACTTAGAGAAGCGGTGCCGCTCGTTTAATGTAAGTTAGCCAGCGGGGAGCATCTGGATCATGTTTCCTGGAAAATACGGTTGTCTTTGTGAGTGTCTATGGCTCTAATACAATCCATTGACATATAACATCATTGCCATTAACGTTACGGTCAGTTAAATTGTTAATTTTCGGCGTTTCTCCTTGTTCTTTCCCCCTATCATACTGTAACCTACGAGACTGTATATTAAAAACGCCTGCGTTATCTAACATTAACAGCTACTTACTTGAGATTTAAATGTGTTTCCTTTCTTCTCCTTCCCATTACGAGCTTTTATTTTTCCTCCAATAGCTGAAAACTATACAGTTACGCCTACTTATCCCTTTAAATCCAGAAAATGCTGATCAGTTTCATGTGTTTATGGGCCCTTCACCAGGTGGAAGTCCTGTACAGTTGTTGGTCAAGGCTTTAAAGTTTTTCCTTCTGCTCTTATTTGAAGGCCACAATGATGGATGAACCAGAGATTATGGAGCAGTGGAGTCGGACAAATCTGCTTCTCAGAGAAGACTGATGAATAATAAATCCAAAGGACTATCTGCACCATGGGAAGGTAATTGAATGATTGGCCTCTGTTTATCTGGAACTAAAGAGCTGCACACTATTCATATCCCTTGGTTTTTCTCACATTTTGTCATGTTACAATGACATTAAATACATGTGTTACTATGATACCCCAAGTTAAAATCCAGTACAACCACATTTTTTCAGAGGTTTTTTAATCAATATCTATATATATATATGCATATATACAGTCAAAGCTATATTGAAAATGATTAGATCAAAGGTGCTCAAATGTAAATCTTAAAGGGCTTTAAATATTATTTTTTTTAATGAGTCACAGATCCATTTATTATAGTCCAATCTGTGTGAGCAGTTCTTTTGCGAGGATGAATGTTCAGAGATTGGATGTGCAGAGCGTTCCCAAAAGAGACTGAGCTGTAGTTGCAGCAATAGGTGGTTCTACAAAGTATTGATTTCTAGGACCTTAATAGAAATGGACTTTGCTTTTCAGATTTTATTTGTAAAACATATTGAAAACCATGTTCCCATTTTCCCTGTGCATCTCTATTATAAGCTGCTCAAAATCCCAATCAGATGCACAGACGTCTCTGGTTGTCAAGTGGGAAAATGAGCACAATTAAATTTTCAATACAGTCTCTGCAATATCCAGACATGCAGCATTGAGGCTCTTATATTCTTATATTCTGTGAACAGGATCGGCTTTTCGTGCCTTTTCCCAGCGTCATGGCACTTCAGCCTGTCATCCCAGGTTCTTCCTCGGCTTCTGACTCCTTCCTTCCGACAACTTCTCTTCATCGGCCTGGTGCTCTGCCTCATAGGACTGCTCTACCTGCTGCTCGTTGCTGTGAATACACACACCAGCTGGACCGGAGAAGAAAACCCTTTCCACCGGTACTCTAGAACTAGGAGCTGGTACTCTGGTGTGGGTCTCCTAGAGCTGGTATCGAGTTAATCTTAGATATTTGTCACTCATAAAAGGCACCTGGCGAGAGTTACTGACTTGGATGCGACGGATACAAGCAATCCCAACCTGAACTACGGCCTGGTGGTGGACTGTGGCAGCAGTGGCTCCAGGGTGTTTGTGTACTGCTGGCCCCGGCACAACGGTAATCCCCGCGAACTGCTGGACATACGGCAAATGCGAGATCAACACCGCAAGCCAGTAGTCATGAAGATCAAGCCTGGTAAGAAGCTTTTTGATCAACTTAAAGAAGAAAATGCAAGCGTATTTCGCAACTTGCCTTACTAATAATGTATTATAAAAGTACTGTACATAAAATGGTTTTATTGCATAATATAAGTGAATATTATGTTTTTGCATGCCTAAAGTAAAAATGTTCTTCTTCTTCATGTACTTTTCGTAAAGGCATAGCTGAATTGGCTAAAACACCTGAGAAGGCCAGTGACTACATAGATCCACTTCTAAGCTTTGCAGCTCAACACATCCCCAAGCAAAAGCACCAGGAAACTCCTCTGTACATTCTGTGCACAGCGGGAATGAGAATCCTACCAGAGAGGTAAAAAAAATTGGACTGTTGGAAATGTTAGTGTGACAGAAAAAAAAGATTATTTTTTTACATTTTATTTTTTTATTTTTTTTATTTTGTATGCGTTTGTTTTTTTCTCAGTCAACAAGAAGCCATTCTGGAAGATCTACGCACAGATATCCCAGTTCACTTCAACTTCCTCTTCTCTGATTCCCACGTGGAGGTGATTTCTGGAAAACAAGAAGGTGAATTTAGAAACTGTAGAGCAATATTTCATTTCAACATCATTGTAGCTTTAAATGTACTCAAGCATTTACACAATAACTTAGTACTTAATATGCTTTGGGCTTCAGGTGTCTATGCATGGATTGGAATAAACTTTGTCCTTGGGAGGTTTAACCATGTGGACAATGGTGAGAAGTTACTCAAGTGTACCACTTCAGAGTGACCTAATTTGATTAAGTCTTTTAAATGTGTGACATCACTTCTCTCTGCCTGTCAATTTTCCCAGATGGAGAAGCTGTGGTGGAGGTAAATGTTCCCGGCACCGATCATCAGGAAGCGCTGATGAGGAAAAGGACAGCGGGTGTCCTGGACATGGGTGGTGTCTCCACACAGATTGCATACGAAGTGCCCAAAACTGTAAGCTTTGCTTCTCCACAACAGGTCATTATCTCCAACCAATTCTGTTCTCGTTCCGTCTTTGGTGTTTTGTGGCTTATGCTTTCTTTTTCTCCCTTGCTCCCTTTCTAACCTCTGTTACTCCTTGGTTAACACCTCTCTGAACCATTTTGTCCTGTGGAGCTGATCTGCTCTCCATCCGTCACTGTTGAAAGCATATTGTAAGGTTGATGCATGACCCTCCCCATGTGGCTGTAATATTGAGAACATTAACTTATGTTTGGATACTTTGGATTTATAAGTGTTAGATTAAAAACTGTATAGAACTTTATCTTTACAGTGGCTTCATCTTTAAAGTATTCATTGTACTTGGATATTTTTCATATTTTGTTACTGGAGTGGAAGGAAAATGATACATGATTTTTTTTAATATTGCACATATAAAACGACCTTAAAGATAGCCATAAGAACAGATTATTAAACAAGGTCTGAGCAGTTTTCTTTTATACATCTGTTTAAAATCATTAGTCGGTTTGTTGTTTTTAAAGATTTTTGTTTTTTTATTATTGGGTATTGTGTATTGTTTGTTGATGTTCTTACAAACCTCATCTGTACTTTTTCTAATGAAGATTCATTTTCACATAGGTTGAATATTTATTCATTTGCAATTGACTTTTAAAGCCAACTGGTGGCCCTTGATTTTATTTAGGTGTATCAGAGTCGAGGGGGTTGAATGCAAATGCCAAGCTCATGTTTCAGATGTTATTTGTGAGATATTTTGGAAATCATGTATCATTTTGCTTTCGCTTTGTAATTATGCACAACTTTGTGCTAATCTATCACTTAAAATCCCAATAAAATCCTGAAGTTCTTGGTTGCAAGACGCCAAAATACAGAAAAGTTAAAGAGGCGTTATATATCATGCTCACTTGTTCGTCTTCCACAGGAGGAAGTGGCCAAAAACCTACTTGCAGAATTCAACCTGGGATGTGACGCTCACGTCACCGATCACGTCTATCGTGTTTACGTGTCCACCTTTCTGGGTTTCGGTGGAAACGCCGCACGCCAAAGATACGAGGAGAATCTAATCAGAAACGCTGCAGCTCGAAACAAGTGAGACGCACAGTTTGTTGCTCGACTCTACTTTCAACCTCCCTGAATTGTTTTTGAGTGTTCGTTGCTGAGAGCTACGAGCTTGAACTCCTTGGTTTATTGACCTTTCCAGACTCTTGGGTGAGCACGTTGGCGAAACAGCAGAGTCGCCCCTGCTGGACCCTTGCCTCCCCACCGACCTGCTGGATGAGATCGGACCGTCTACACAGAGGCTCCACCTTAGGGGGACGGGAGACTTCGACGAGTGCAGGCGGATTCTCCAGCCGTTCCTCAACAGAACCAATGACACCCAAACGTCCCTGAGCGGCATCTACCAGCCAGCGATTGACTACAGCAACAGCCAGTTTTATGGCTTTTCAGAGTTCTACTACTGCATGGAGGACGTGCTGCGAATGGGCGGGGATTATAATGCTTCTAAATATGCCCGAGCCGCCAAGGTAAACGCTGTAGGAAAACTTATCTATAGTCTCTAAAAGCTTGTATCTATTTTTGCCCATGCTGTATCGATTTAATCCTGAAACAGAAATAGGTCAAGAAAGATTAAAACTGCACTTTAAGTTGGAGAAGTTCTTCATGTCTTTTATAGAATAGTTTATAATTAAACTCATCAATAATGTGTGTATTTAAATAGTGTTGCAATGCTCTTCTCCCTCTATTGTGCTTTTTTTTTTTTTTTTCCATTCACAGGGCTACTGCGCCACCCAGTGGAAGACACTGAAGGAACGCTTCGATTCTGGTCTTTATGCGTCACATGCAGATTTTCACCGGCTCAAGTAAGTCGCACACAGATTTATCAGATCGAGGCAGCCTGTCAGTGATATAAACATATGACTGTTGTTTTTATTCAAATGTCTGCAGGTACCAGTGTTTTAAATCAGCGTGGATGTATGAAGTTTTGCACACGGGTTTTTCCTTCCCAACCAATTACAAAAACCTGAAGACAGCCCTGCTGGTCTATGACAAGGAGGTCCAGTGGACTCTTGGAGCTATTCTTTATAGAACGCGGTTTCTCCCTTTGAGGTAAGATAGAATGTCTTTCACAATTGTGCTTCTCTTAGTTTGGATTCTTATCGCTCTGATGTAATTTTGTCTCCTGAAGTTCAGTCTGGTTCAGCCAGTTTTTCACTCAATCTAGTCTGTCACAAGAACGATTCCTGCTTTACACATGTGAGAAGAGGAACCATTATTCTTTGGAATTGGCTGCTAACGGGGATATATTTAAAAAGATATAAAGAGAAATATGAATGTTTGAAGCTTGGAAATGAGACTAATTTTCAGAAAGCTGCGACTTGTTGCTTGAATAATGACGAATTAAAGAGCTAATGTGACAGAATGAGCGGCCTGTAAAGACTTGTTTTATTATCGCGTTCCAAACTCACCTGGCAGTGCCGCTCTTGTTTTCTTTTCCATCAGGGACATCCCACAGGAGAGTCTGAAAGGAGCACACTCTCACTGGCGACACAGCTTCTCCTTCGTCAACAACCACTACTTGTTCCCGGCTTGTTTCTTTATCGTGTTGCTCTCCATTATACTGTACTTGCTGAGGCTCCGCCGGATCCATCGCCGAGTGGCGCAGCGCTACACTCCCTCCTCTGTGCCGTGGTTGGAAGAGGGCCTCGCCTCGCCCTCTCTCCCAATCAACCTCTGAACGTTGGGCAGCACGAACAGGTTTAGAACTTTCCGAAGTTGGACTCCACTCCTGTCGGACTGTCCGATTTTTAAAAAAAAAATTTTTCAGTGATCTGCTCGCGTTTCTTCCAAGCTGTTGAGCTGGAATTATAAATTTGGACAAATGAGGGACATTTTTCACATGTCTTTGGATGAGAGAGACTATATTGCTTTTAATATTATTTCACCTGCAGCTGCCTTCAGGTGTTTTTATTTTTTAAGTAATAAACACAAAATGGTACTTGGCTTTGTAGTTGATTCACACCCTAATAGATAGACTGTACTTTGGCTTTCACCACACTGGATGAATATATCAGACGTGTAAGTTTTTTTTTATGTTTATTGCCTTTTTCATGTGCATTTTTTTTTGTACTTTTATTTAATTTCATTTTGTTTTGTCTTACTTTTTCTCCCCCCCACCCCCATTTCTCATTGTTGTCAAATAGAAAAAGCACTCTCTACAGAAACCTTACATGCAATATGATTTCTCCATTGCATTGGAAGCACTTTGCACTGCAGTTAATCTGCATGGCCTAGATGAAGCAACTCTTTGGGTGTATTTATCCCTAAACTTTTCTGCATATTTATGTTAGAAGATATGAAGCCTTTCACAGCTGTAATAGTGCAATACATGTCTCGTCACTGCTGGGGTAAGCTTTGCAAACCCGTCTGCCATCCCAACGAGAGAATCAGTCCCCTGCTGGAACTGTTGCTCGGCTCTTTGGTGGGTGTTGTTACTTTAATCGGGGCTTCATTTTCAGAAGCCAGGTATGTCACTGCTGTGAGGAAATCTGTAAATCGGAGCGTGTGTTATTTAAATAAAAAATGGTCTACTCGAGTGCTTGCACAGGCGAATGTGAAATAACTGTTGTGACATTGCAATACAGGAATAATAAAAGTTTTATGAGATACCTGCCTGCTGATCTCATGAGAAGGAAAACGGAATGATTTTGTGTATCTATACAGTGGAAACCAGACATTTGCATGCACTATTTTAACTCCTAACATTTATGTCTCGCTGGCTGATATTAAAGCAGACTACTGTCATTTAAGGTTTCAGGTCAGTATCATAATTATTTTTCCTTTTGAACTTTTTGAGATAAAAAAAAACTTTCTTCACATTCTGAAGTCTACATATTTCCTTTGAAACTGTGTAGTGACACGTGCACTTAGTGTTAGAATATATCTTGGTTTTAAACAGGTACAGTACTAGAAATGCAACAGTTTGTTAGCTTTTTTTTCTCATACTGTTCATAAAGTTTAAAGTTTTTTCACCGAGATGCCAGACAAAATCCAAGAATGGCTAAAGTATCCAGTGGCTGTTTCAAGTATAGAAGCACTGCACTGCCCCTCCCCCACATACTGCTGCTACTTGTTTCTCCTGGACTCTTCACATTACAACTGAAATTAACATATGCTATTTTATCAGCAATTTAAATAATTACACTTTAATCTTTAGTTTAAAAGTCATATTTTTTTTTTTTTGTTAAAATGTTTTTTTTTAATTAAGGTCATACTGAGTGTCTATTACTGCTTATGTGACTAGTGACTAAAACAACAGGATAAGTAAATATTTTCTTCAGAATATCAGACATTGTGTTTTGAAGGACGGCTTTAATGATGGCATTGAGAAATAAATAAATATGAGACTAATTACGTCTACAGAAAAATCTGAAAAACTAAACTTACTAGACTCAAGAGTGTCAAGCAGCATAAGATGTGTGATTTGAGAGTTTGTGAACGTAAATGTGCTATGTGAAACTACACGGAAGTGTATCTTTCAGGCATGCAGATAAACATATGCAAATAAGCGTTATCAACAACACCCCTTGTGACTCTGCAGTGTGTTTTGTGGTAAGTGCTTCAGTTATTGTTGTTTAAAACTTCTTAATTGCTTCAATAGAATTGAAAAATCTTTCCTACCCGTCACTGTAAATTATATAAATGCGACCTTTGATAGAGCTTTTTTACACTAAGGTTCTTTTCATCTTTTTCTTATTGAATTTTATTCCCTAACCTTGATTCAGATGTCCGGTTTGTGATGTTGAGAATTTCTCCGTGGGGATTAATAAAGTATTACTGAATTTCTAATCAAATCAATTCTCAAGTCAAATATTTTGGACAATCGACAAGTTACAAACTTGAAGAAGCACATGTGTGCTCATGCCCAGTGGATCTTCAATCTTCTCAAAACAAACAGGAAGGTTTTATTTCCCAGGACAACATATGCAGCTAAAATATAACAAAATATTAAAAAAAGTTAAATACTTCTCATTCAAAAGCTGGAACTAAAGCATAAATGTGGTGTTTCTTTTTGATAAGACTTTGTTTTCCACTTCAGGCTGTTTCATGTGACTGTCCACATGATTTGCTGCAGTAATGATGTTTGCAGATCCATTTGATTGGACTGATGAGGCTTTCGGGTGAGGGGCTTCGGAAAAACTTCACTCATTTTCATTGTTTCCTTCCAAAAGCTTGTATTTTGGGATATAATATAATATAATATAATATAATATAATATAATATATTGAAGTCCCTATTTAAACCAAAAGTCTTCTTAATTTTCCTCACTCTCCAGAGTGTTGCATGTGTGAAACTATTTGTGCTCTGCAGATTTCTTCTGTTCTGTTTTGCTTTTTTGTCTGTTTCTGGAAAAAAAGAAACAGACAAAAATTTATGAATGTATCATATCCTTGTATGATACATTGTGAGTTGTCCAAAGAGAACTTGGTTGCTACTTATATGGGTCTATGTTGATTTGAAGAGCATTTTTTTCTCTTTATAATTTAAATCACTTTATATTTAATTATCCTTATTTGATACAAAAAAATGTTTCATAATCTGAAAAAAGTCGCCCCCCCCCCAAAAAAAAAAAAAAATCTAAAAGGGGGCAAAAACTTTTTCAAAGCACTCTCTGTAGTCTATACAAACACAAACCCTCCTTAATTTTTCCAGACATATCTTGACTTATAAACATCTTGTTTTAATACGACTGTTATTCTTAGTTTTTAGTTTTCCACAGCGTCCTAAATAGTCTGTCTGTAGATTTCAGTTAGCCATGGTTTGTCAGAAGTAACCTCCCCTTTCAGATAGGGCATTTTGAAGAAAAGATTTCTCCATATTATTGAACATGTGTTATCCGGCAGTGAGACCACACCTGCTTATCTACCGGACCAGAACTGGGCAATGTTCGCGGTTTTGTCAAAGTCATTCAAAACTTGGGAGGCTCAAGTTGTTTCACCGGCTGAGCTTTGAAGTGGAACAGGAATTCAACACAGAAACTTGTCATTGGTCGCTCAGAAAAAGAGCCCGCCTATTATCTCACTATGTGGGATTTGATTGGTTAACATTACCGTCAGCCACGCCTCTAAGCGATGTCCTACGGGCGCTGTTGGAACTCCTGTAAGTAGTGGTGATGTTGTGGTTATCCATGCCGCGGACACATTCTCCGATCGTTCTCTTGTACGGAAGGCCACCTGTTGCGACAGCTCCCCACGCATGGAGTTAAGCTCGGACCGTGCGGTGGCAAGGCTGGAGATGTCGCAGATCCAGAACGAAGACGGGGAGCCTTTTAATGAAAACAGCGACGGGGACTACGAGAGCTTGCCGCCTCATGTCTCCGTGACGACCCACATGACAGCCGGAGCCGTGGCAGGCGTACTGGAGCACACGGTGATGTACCCCGTGGACTCTGTCAAGGTAACGCCGTCTCAGAGGCTGCTCGGTTGTTTCTGTTCTCTCCCCGGGGGCTCAAACACTAACCAGCCGGAAAGGAGACGCCAAGTACGGGGAGGATGTGCTAACAGGCGTTAGCCTGTGAAGTCTTCGGACTGCCCATCCTTAGTTAGCCTCGGTGTTAGCTCATCCAATTACGGCAGCCTTGTCGCTTCAAATAGACTGACCGAACAAGTTAAACTGGTCAGCAAAGTAAATCAGAGTAAAAACAAAATGTTTCCCTTCAACTGAAGAAGTTTTGCTCTTTTTTTTTTTTTGCTTTGCTACTTAATAACTTTGCTAACCAAACAAGCTTACTCAAAGACAACTTTAACATTAAAAAGAGGACATTCACCAGGTTTATATCTAAACTATCTCGCAATTCAACTATAGTATTAAAATGAGATGTAATAATAGTCATACGATTGTGAATCTACTCAAATAAATAATGTTAACCATATTTTTCTTTGACATTATTCAGGCTAGGTGAAGGTCAAGGTTTTGTTCGGTTAGGATAGATGTCAAAATGTCCTTTGAATGAAAGACTCTAACCACAACTCTGTTACTCCCATTATTAAAGCGTTAATAGTACCTTATTACATTGCATCTTTGACTGTGTACTTTCATAAATTACATGCTTGTAGCCACTAGATTCATTGACTGATATTCAAACTTTAATCTTATCTCAATTAGGCTGTGAGCTTTACTTAAGGAGTGCAGGATTAGAGGACCAAACCATCTAAATCTTCTTGTGATCACTTCACTTAGAGAATTAGGTTCATCCTTATTATCGTAGCTCACAGACACAGTAAGTAACTCTACAAACCAGATTCAGCATAGTATTAAAACACTCTCCAAACATGAGCAAAGCTGGGGAAATCTGTGAACAATAATGAATAAATGTAAACAGTAATGAGGGATTACTTGATGTTGACATTAAACAAGAATGTGCTGTACGTTTAAAACCTATCAAATATATATATATATATTTTACTAAAACATGGTATATTTATTTATCCATTCCATAATATGTTAATTTCTTAGAAATGTATAAATTATATAAAGTCATGTCAATCATATGTAACTCTTCTATAAATGTAGGTCTTTAGACGTTTAAAAAAAAAAAGTTGTTAATCAAGCACAAGAAGACATTTGAATACATCAGTACTTCTGTTTTTATTGCTTAAAAGACAAAAAAAACCAAGCACTAATTAATCAGCCCCAGACTGAAATCAGCCAGCTTTCCATTGATCAACTCTAAACTGGTGATCAGCAGGTTAAATAAATAAAAAAATCAGTTGTTGTTTTTACCGTTCATGTAAATGAATCAAAACTAAATTCTCCCACAATTTTTGGTCTGTAAACAATGTGTACTTTAATACTGGCTTTAAAGTACACACTGTATTTTAGGCTGTGAAGTACTTTAAAGTGCACATTGTACTTTAAAGCCAGCATTTAGTATTTTTGTATTTAGTAAAACTTGTATGCATAAATTAGCATGGCTTTGTTCATTCTCTGTTGGCTTCAAAATTGCAACTCTTATCAAAGGTGTTGGACCTAAAAAAATAATAATTGAAAACCAGCATAGGCCAGGAGAATGCTGGTCGGTGCATCATTTAATTGTTCTCGATAAAGCTATATTTATAGAGTTTACTGGCTTTTTTACGGATAATATTGCTCTCTTTGCTCCAAACATTTACTTGCTATTGAAAAATTCAAGTGCCCTTTAATCCTCTAACCATATTAGAGGTGATATTTTATTTTGGATAAAATAAAAAAAGAAAGAGGGCTAAAAAACGTGAGTCATTGTAGTTAATAGTAAGAGAATTATTAAATTAAGACCAATAAAATGTCATAAAATAGCATTAAATATGTATATATATATATATATATATATATATATATATATATATATATATATATATATATTTATAAACAAATATATTTTATTATATAAAATATATAG
>NW_015114123.1:71417-84061 GCF_001443285.1 Poecilia latipinna
TAAAATAAAAAAAAAAAAAAAATCAAAAAAAAAAAAAAAATATATATATATATATATATATATATATATATATATATATATATATATATATATATATATATATATATATATATATAATTTCATGAACAAATAGTTTATGATTTAAATCATGTAGAGGAATATTACTTTTTCTATATTTTTATGAAACAGTTGTATAACTTACTAGTTGTGTAAATCCAAACTGGTAAATATATAAGCAGTAGTACATGAGTGGTATAAAAATATTTATTAAGTGACTGAATGCAGCCAAGTTTGGGAAGATCTGGGTTTTTTTGGGGCGGGGGGCTTTTTAACCAGTAATCCATTTAGTGAGTGAATGTTTAGTAATTAAAGCGCACATTTAAAAGTGGAATGAAATGACTATGTTGTTTGAAGCTTGTTTAAAAATTGGCTAAAGACAGGTAAATTTGCAAACTGTTTTTGTGAACTTTGCTCCTGCAATCCCCACTTTCCTTCTGCTGAGCCTTTGTTCTCTAACAACGTGGCGTTGTTTCTGACAAGTTTGGTTATGTCTACTTTGACTGGAACGCATCCACTTAACTTGTATCCCACTGGCATATGTGTAAGTAGTCCGATGAGAAGCCCTCATTGCCCAATGCTCTGGTGTCATTTCCTCTTGAGGTTTCCAAGTTTTCACAAGCACCTTAAAGACGCAGCTGGTCACTCAGTTAAATCTGGGAGGTTTTTGGAGTTACCCAAGTTTTACCAAGTTTCATCTAATCTAAACTCATGACAGGAAGAGTCATTTCCATCCTGTCTTGATAAATTACTAGACAACTTCCAAGAAATTGAAGTACTTTTTCTTTTAAAGAATTACATTTAGAGGAAGTATTGACTTTATGTCTATAGGTTAAGCATGATGCCTCTCTGGTGCCTTTATTTGTTAGTTCCCCCCAGTCCTAACTGTTTACTTTGAGTTTGATTCCTAGTCAAACTCAAGCAGCTCGAGGAATCAGGGAGTAGCCTGTGTTAATGTTAGGAGGGGCATCTTATCAGTCTTGTGCAAGTTAGGAATCAGCCTCATGCAGGAAAGGGTGGGTATCTCTAATTGCTTCTTTGTGCTATTGATTAGTAAACAGCCATATTACCAGAACTGACAAAGCTGAAAGGATAACACACAATCAGTCGGATTAGTTGGGACCGTTTCCCTTTTATGGTTAAATGTCAACACTGGTGCTTCTTGTTTAGTTCCTTCAACTGATTGTAACAGAGATGTCGAAATAATGTAGGCAGTGTTGAATGTCGCCTGAAAATTAAACGGCTAAAAGTTGAATTAGTAATTCGTTTTGTTTTAAAATATTTGCCAAAAAGTACACGGTGATCTTTTTTTTTGTTTGTTTTTAAGAATTACTCCTGAGGTTTACTCCCTATTAGTTTTCATTCCTAAATCAGCCCTTTCTCAACTAGTTCCTGATGGATTCTCAAAGCATTACTCAGATCTTGTACTAACAGGGGTTCAGACTTCAGATTCTTCAAACATAATAATCAAAAATCAAATCTGAACTTCAGTTGAAATTGTGAGTTCCTTAAGCACGGAGCTCTGCAGAGCGTAGAGTCACACAGTGGCTGCTGCGCACTGCCAGCAAGCTGACTGAAAGTTTTTCCTCATACTTGCAGAAAAGACCAGTTTTAGACAATATTTACGGTCGTGCAACACATGGAGAGTCGAGCTGTGGAAACCAAAGGATTTCCTCCCATCACTATTGCTAAGGTGAAGCTAATTTAAAGCTACAGTTGGCAAGCTCCAAGCCACATCTCTGTCGGTCAGCTGACCCAGCCTGGCTACCTGATCAAACTAATTACGACACTCTTACTCTTTACTCTGGAAAGAACGCAGCGGCAGAAAGGTGTAAGCAATGAAACAACTACGACATTTGGCAGATTTTTTATTCTATTTTTCCGCCTAAGGCTGTTTTACCTTTTCCAAAAGTAACAAAGCTTATACACATAACATTGTTATAACTCTAACAATCAATATGTTACATTCTTGTAGCTGTGCTTGGAATAATTGTGTTTAAATAAAAGAAATAAGATCATGTTTTTCCTTTATTTTCTCTCTCTTTTTTTAATATAAATACCACATGATTATTATTTTTTTTCGTGAGATTCCTATATATCCTGCATCACAGCTTGAGTTGTTGTCCAGTTTATGAAACATTTTGGGTTTGAAGTGAGTGACGGTCGAGCTGCGGTTCTAGGTTTGACTTATTATTTTGTGGCTAACAAAATAAAGATATGACAGATCAAAAGTTGTGCCTTTAGTTATGTGTATTTAATGCAGAATAATGAAGTTCAGATTTGAAAAGTATAAATGTTGTTGTTTTTAAAAGAGCTAATTAGATATGGGTCCAGTGCTACAGAGAAACAGTGAAACATCCCTTTACTGATGAATAGGGTCCAACTGTGCGGTTTGGTGAATTTTGGAACATTAACAAAAAAAAAACAACAACAACAAAAAAAACCAAAAAAAAAAACACCAGATTGAAAAAAAAAAGTTCTTAAATGCACAGACTTAATAAAAACTTAAGCTTGAAAAGCATACAGTTCTGTTGTTTTGGTGTTTCTCCACATTAAAATTTGTACCCATTTTTTTTTCATTTTTATAAAATACATTTGGAATTAGTCTCCAAGTTTTGTGCTTTTGTTGTGGTGCCTTTAAGGCTGACATGGATGGATGCTAAACAGAATATCTACATCAAAAACACGCATTTCAGCTATTTCAGCTAGTCTAATCTTCCTCTGGTCTTATTTCTCCTCACATTGTGAGATGAGAGTCCAGAGAAGCGTGTGCCTCGTCAGGGACATCCCTCATTTGCAGTCCCAAAACCTCAACCAATCACTCAGATTGCCAAGGTGATGTGTGGCCAAGTTTCCAAAAGTCTTCATTCAGAGGAAATGTAATTGATATTTTATTGTCGACCCAAGAGGAAGGAAGCTCAGTGGAACATGCTGACAAAGACAAACTCGGCCAATCTCCTGAGCCGGCCCCGAATCTCCCTGCAAATAAAAACATTCTTTGTGCTGTCCGGATAACTCGGCGTGGTGGAGTTAAATAAAGAGCTGCCACACAGCCTCCCGATCCAGAACCTCGCTAACGCCAAGAGCACGTCCAGTCAGAGCAACTAGAGCGCGCTGCACTTGATTTAAAAACAAATAAATGAATAAATAAATCATTATTCAGGTTCTTTAACATCTTAGAAACCATACATTCAGTCACGCAATAAAACAAGGCAATCAACTAAATACTGTAGCAAAATCTAACCTAAGAAAATGTTGTAATACTAGAAGAATTTATATGAAATGATTTTATTTTCACAGACACGGATGCAGAGCCTGCAGCCGGACCCCAACGCACAATACAAGAGCGTGTATGAAGCCCTGAAACGGATCATCAAGACGGAGGGGATCTTCAGACCGCTGAGGGGCCTCAACATCACCATGATGGGAGCAGGGCCCGCGCACGCGCTCTACTTCGCCTGCTACGAGCGCGTCAAGCACTCTCTGAGTCACATCATTCAGAGCGGAGGCAACAGCCACATAGCCAACGGTACGAGCGTCCGCGTGCCCACACACACACCAGCTGCTGCACGCCGTAGACAAAGCAAACCATCCAGGAAGAGGGCAGTTCTTCTCATCAATACACAGTTTACAATAGCCGGGGTCAAACGTGCGACGCAGCCGTGAGAAATCCCATGGCGGATCTGTCATTTTAAATCTGTTTTGTTGATCAGAGGGGAACAGGCTGTGATGTTATCTGGAGCCTGGAGCTTGTGTAAATTTCTGCCTCGTGTTTTTAGGAATTCATTTTTTATTTTTTTTGTCACTGAAATAACTCGAGCAGAGTCACAGCTTCAGAGTCAACGAGGTTTGCTGATGTTTCAACAGGCGTGGCAGGGAGTGTGGCCACTGTTCTGCACGACGCCATCATGAACCCGGCTGAAGGTAAGGAAACGTCGACGCTTCAATATCGCTCTCAGTGAAGCACGGGGTGGATCAATAACGCTCCAACCACAGATCATTAGTTAAATAGTTATATGCATGCCATAAGGGGGCATGGTGACTCTGGAAGAGCTGCAAACACTAAACAGCTCAGGTGGGGAAATCTGCTAACAGGATATATTAGTCAATCACGCCACAAATGTGGAGTGTATGAAAGAGGCATAAACCGTTTATAATTCTACTTTTTACTTCCTCCTAAAATATTACTTTGTAAAAAAAAATAACATTGAAAATATAATGATGAATATGAGGAGTACACTTTTAGAAGAAAGATTTGTCCAGTATTTTAGTGGGGAAGCACACATGGGATTACCTCTTGGGAGTTTCCTTTTCCTTTTCTTTTTTTTTCAGTATCATTTTTCTTTTTGACTTGTGTATGGAAAGTTTAACAATTATAGGCAAAAATGTGTGAAATTTAACGATATTTAGAGGAAGGAAGGAATTTCCTTTAAATTCAATTCGACTCATAATAAATGTAGTCTCAAGGCACTTTAGAAAAAAAACAAATCAGTTCAATCACAGATACGTTTCAATTGATCCCAGCCTTTGAATAAATTAGTTATTCAAAGTAGATTAAAAAGTTCATGCCCAAGGAAACCCAGTAGATTGCATTGTTTCTATTGTTTTGCTCCTTGCAGCTTTCACTCCTCCTGGACTTTACAGCAGTTAAATTGGTTACATCGATTGGTTACTCTCCCCTTTACTGCCTAACATAAACTGTAACACTAACATAACTTTGCTGCCTTCCAGTGGTAAAGCAGAGGATGCAGATGTACAACTCTCCCTACCGAGGACTTTGGGACTGTGTTCGGACAGTGACGCACGCCGAAGGCGTCGGAGCCTTCTACCGCAGCTACAGCACCCAGCTGACCATGAACATCCCCTTCCAGGCGGTTCACTTCATCACCTACGAACTGATGCAGGAGCAGCTGAACCCTCACAGGCATTACAACCCGAGCAGCCACATAGTGTCGGGGGCGGCGGCGGGGGCGGTTTCGGCCGCCGTGACCACTCCGCTGGACGTTTGCAAAACGCTGCTCAACACGCAGGAGAACGTGGCGCTGAGCTCCGTGAACATCAGCGGCCACCTGTCGGGAATGGCCAACGCTTTCAGGACGGTGTACAGACTGGGAGGTCTGGCAGCCTTCTTCAAAGGCGTCCAAGCTCGGGTCATATACCAGATGCCCTCTACTGCCATCGCCTGGTCGGTGTACGAATTCTTCAAGTACTTCCTGACGAAGCAGAAGCTAGAACAAGAGGCGGCATCCGGGCAGCTGTGATGTTCGCCTCTCCGTGACTCATGAAACACTTCCAAGCCCAAAGGACGTGAGAGTCGGCGAAGAGGAAAACGGCACCAGGTCACCAGGTGGCAATGTGGCGCTTTGATTCCACTCGTCATTGTCATCTCATTACCTAGGTTTGTGTTTTTTTTATTGTTTTTTTTGTTTTGTTTTTTTAGCTACAGCGATAGCTGCACAACCACTCTATGCAAAAAAAAAAAAAAAAAAAAAAAAGGATTTATGTCAAATAGACAAATAGTGTCATATTTAACTTGCACCGTTTCGCTCTACTACCAAGTCAGTCGCAGCTCAGTTCCCTGGTGTCTCCATGTGGTGAGCACATGATGAAGTTGTGTGAAACTATGTTTATTTGTCTGAAATATTGGAACTTTTTATTTATTTGGTTAGCTTCCTCTAGCTCGGAGTTTATAGCTGCGGAGGAAAGCGCAGTGCTGTTTGTTTTGTTATGTGTTCATGAAAACTTTTTTTTCGACATTCTTTAATCCCAACACTCTGCGGGAGAGACAGCGACGTTGTATAAGTGCCTAACTAATATCAAACACTGCTCCACCCATTTTTTTTTTTTTCTTGTACTCTTATATAGGAATACTTGATTTGTTCTAGGCCCAAGATGCATTTAAACACGCACACGTCTTCCTCTGTTTCAAGGTATGTGGTGCCACAGCAAACCGATTACAGGTGAATCTCGGTAAAGCAGAATATTGTAACAGAAATGGATTTTATTTCAGGAATGCAATTCAACATTTAAATCTCATGTTTTATAGATTGTTCACAAGCAAAGTGATATGTCGGACTGATTTAATTTGCTCATTTTGATGCTTTACGGCATGCAGCTAACGGAAAACCCAAAACAAAATTCTTCAGGAAATTCAAATTTTACATAAAAGCAATAAAAAGCATTACTAATACAGCAACGTCAGTCAAAGAGAAGTATGTCCATGTAGTGTACAGTGCATGCAGACAGCGCTCGGTAGGAGCTCCTTACTGCATCGGTGCAGCGTTGCGTGAAGGTGTTTCTGCTGAAGTGTTGAAGTAGCCCGGGTTACATTCCTGCCCTCAGCTCATCTACATCGTTGGCTCTTTGAGGCCAGGTGTGGGCAGATGCCAAGACCTGCTGGATTATGTAATCTGGATTTATTGGCTCCAGGTCCACAACTAGTCAATCGCCTCTAAAATGTATGAATGGATTTAGCGTCACACTCCTCTTAAGACTGCACTGTCCCTGCTGCTTGGGCACTCCCACATTTTTTCCTTCTACTTATCTTTCCGTTAACATGCTAGGATAAAGCGCTCTGTGAATAGCCAAATGTATTTGGCTATTTTTTTTTTATGGCTTCCCCTCCTTGTGCCGGTTTCAGGACATCTGTGAACTCAGCAGTCTTTCTCCATGGTTTTGTGGGCCGTAGCTTCTTCACACAATAACAGTTTTGCATTAAAGTCATTTGATTTTTTTTACTGTTATGGAATAGTCTAACGTTCTGATTTGCTGAATGTTAGGTTTTCCTTAGCTGCAAGCCTAAATCACTTAAATTAATTAAATTAGGTTTTTAAAACTGCTTTGTGTAAAATAACAAAAAAAAAAGTCATATTTGACGACCAAATTAGCTGAGATCTACCTGCATTTGCCCTGTAAAAGCTTAATGCCGCAACGCTCCTGAGTCGCGCACAACAGAATCTTAGCCGTTACAGAACATTGGCAGCTTGTTTGTATGAAATCAGAGGATATATTTATATACAGAAATCGTCTATTCCTGAGAAACCTCTTTGGATCAGATCCGACTGTTGCTTTGGAAGACGGCAGCAGTGATTGGCTTTTGTGAGACTTGTTTCGTCATAGCAACCTTAAAGGCTTTAGACTGTCTGAATCATCCAAAAATATTTCTTATGTTCTCCTTATGCAGATTATGTGATTAAAATGTAAGCTTGTAAATGAAGTTTTTAAACTAAACAATACTGCTGCACTGGCTGATCCTCATGGGGTCAGTAAAAAAGAAACAACAAAAAAACAAACAAAAAAAAAAGTATCCGATCAAATCGTTTTATTTTCTCCCATCCTGTTGAAGTTACTCATTTCCTGTGTGCTCTATGCTTTTTTTTTTCAGCCTGTTTTCTATTTTTTGATTCAGCTTTCAGGATATTTAGCCAGATTGATGTAATTCACAGAGCGCTGTGATTTATTTGTTTATGATTACCGAGAGGTTTTCTTTTTTTTTTCTTTTTTTTTTTTTGTTCTGAAGACGTTTGTCAGATTCCAGTGTTCTCACAAACTCCACGAATCGCTTGTGTGTTCGGACAGACATAACCAAACCAAAGATGTGTGTCGCTTTTAATCTGCTGTGAACACTCATTCCATCTCTGCTGTTTAACCTCGATATAGTGTTAACGATAGTAAGGAAAACTTGAATTTATTTTTTACAGCTTCTGTTTTATAGATTGATATTTTCTGCAAGTTTCACTTTTCTCAAAGTGTTTTTTTTTATGTTTTTAGTTTGTTTTTAGTTTGCCTCAGACGATCAGATTTCAAACCAAGTTTTTTAGCTACTTGTCTTAACCTGGTTGAGCTGGTTTAGAGTATGTAACCTTCTCGTGTTGCTTTCAGTGCAATATGACTTCACAGAAACACAATAGATTTTATTACCTACAGCATAAATGCAAGTTTATATTTTTGATTATATTTGTTTTATTGTAGTAAAATCAGACCATATCTCAGATCACTGACGAAACATTTCTCCTCTTGTATCAAAATACATTTGCATTTGAAATGCATGCACTCATCGTTCAGAGTGACGAGAAATGTTTTGAGACGATGATCACTGCTAAATTAAGAGGAAACGTTTGTATTCTGTGGAGGGAAGAGTTTCACGATGTAAGTATGTTTATAGTATTTATGTAGAGCTGAGTAAAGTGGGAGATGGTCTGACTTTTGCCGAGTTCCATCTCCGGATCTGGAAGGCCTGGAGTTTTGACAATGCAAACAAAACATGATTGTGAAAATGCTGCTACAGTTTGTAACACTGGAGCTGAAATAAACACGGAGATGAGGAATGATGGCTGGCTGTGTTTTCATTACAGTCTTGTTTTGATAAACTGCCTTAAATTTCAGAAACATGTATTACATGTCATTAGTGGTTTCATTTGCGTATCTATTCAAGTGTAGCTTCATGCTTTATTCAGTGGTTGAGGATTGCTTACCTGTGTCAGTCTGTTGCACAATTTGTCTTAAGGCAAACTGGCTTCCAATTCCTTTTGCTCATTTTATAAATATAATAAATAATCCTGGAGTCACTTGACTTGATTGGGTTTCTGTTACTTTTCTGCACTTCCATGTAAATCATTTGCCATGTAGATATGTTATTCTCTCTAAAATGGTGATTGATCTTGTTATTTGGAGCACTGTTGTACTGTCAATTATAGCTGTACATCTAAACATAAGTATTATTAGGAGAAGAAAGGAAATTTCAGTTACCCTGAACTGTCCAGCAGTAACAGCACAGCTCCAATAGAGGGCAGTGTAGCGCCATGCAGAGCTTCCTGTGCAACACCTAAAAGGCAAGAAATGCAGACCTGCTGTGCCCTGTCCCTTTTTGGATTATCTTCTTCAAGGTTGGGGGTGAATTGGCAGCGCTTTTTGAGAGCAAACGTTTAGGCAGCCCTTAAGTTACTGTTATGGAAGATTCAAGGTTTCCTCAAACATGCATGAAAGAACCAAAGCAACACTCCAAACGGTTTAGATGAGGGAATTACATCATAACATTACATAATGCTAAAAAAAAAAAAAAAATCAGTTTTACTCCATTTTAATACCATGACACATAGCATTTTAATCAGCATCATTTTTTATTTTCTTATATATTGCCATTTCTGACTAAAGAGTTCAATTTGATATTTCGAATTTAAGAATATTTGAGCACACCTTAGAATGCTGCTTAGTTGTTATTCTAAAATATTCCTCAGAGAGAATTAAATAAGAAATATTGACGGTTCTAGTAGAAAAAGAGTCGAGTCTATGCACACGTTTAAGCTTAGAACTGCACTGTTGCAGTCTGTCTTACTGCATTCTGTACACAATAGTATTGTGAAAGAGTCACAATCCAATATAGAAATGATTTGTTGAAATACAGTTTATAAGTGTGATAAATTAAATGAAATCATTATGGATTTATTATATAAATAATTAAATGCATCAATAATTTGTCAAGATATGCTGAAGCAGAGAACTCTGAAATAATTAAATGAAACAACCACTCAAAAACACCTAATGCTTTTGAAAAAATGAAAAAAAAGTGATACACTGTGCATTTCCAGTGTTATTTTTCTCACAATTTTAAATATTTACATATTGAGCTAATGATTTATCGAATTATGTCATTTTTAACCCTCTTTTTACGTTTGTTATAAAGAAATATGACATTGTTTCATCTCAGCATTACAGCCTTTACAACAAGGAAAGCAGCAACCAGAACAGAGTTCACACTATGAAATGATTTGTTTTTGCCAGGTCCCAGTCCATCTGCTGTTTTGTGAGGTAATTTTAAAGCATTTTTTTTTTTTTTTTCAGACTCAACTTAGCAAGAATCTCGTGTGGCATAACAGACACGGCACTGCTTTTGCTCACAGCTGTACCAGTGACAGCTTTTTGAGAATGAGCCAGCTTAAAGCTGCATCATGTGACTTTTAAAAAAAAAAAAAAAAAAAACATTTCTCTACATATTTGTTGAAACAGCCACTATGTCATGACAGTTTCATAACATAGTGTCACGAGTTTCACTGTGACTATCTGAAAGGGTTTTAGCACTGCCAATCATGCCTGCATGTGTAGGATATCAATCTTTTCACAGATTATCTATCTCATAACACACTGTCACGACATGGTGACAGTTTTAACAAATATAAAAAAAAATACACTGCACGTTTAACTGTAGCTGCTATGACATCACAGTCAGCAGTTCCATAGGTGTACGATTAGCTTGGAAGAACGTTAGAAGGCCACAGAACGTGTTATGAGAAAAGCAAACGGAGAACATGCGTAACATGTCCTCACAATAATGTTTGACATCTACTGCACAATGGTGCATTGAAGCTCTCACGTATAAATCACTGACTTATGTGTAGGAAAATGAGACTTTCAGCTGCTTCCATTCACCATTTGTTACAGAACTGCTTTACTTCTGGCTGAAATGTTCTGATGACAAAGATGTTAGTTGAAGATAAAGGGGAATGCTGACACCAGCCTTAGTGATGGTCAGAGTTGTATACTTACACAAATCACATCAGAAACTACAATTCCCAGTACTAGCTGGATTTGAACTGAATTGATTTATTTATTTATTTTAACAAGTGGTCATCCTACCCATATAGGGAATTAAATTATGGCTTTCAATAGACTCCTTTCAAATTGCTGGTCAGGAACTGGTCCCCAAACTCTGATGCCTCATAGGATATGCTTGTTTTTTGTTGTTGTTATTTTTGTTTATTGATATAAATTTGTTATAAAAGTATTACTGATTGCACTTTAAAAATCAGGTAACTTTATCTTATTAAAGGTAAAGTTTAAACAGTAATGATTTCTTGATTAATGTCAAGTTGTCATAACAAAGACATTTTGAATAATGTCAACTTTGTATTAAAAGTGTCATAATTTACCGAATGACGCTTTATGACAACAGTCATATGTATTCATGAAGGCTTATTCATGTTCATGACATGTGTTATGTCATGTTTATGAAAGTGTCATGGCAGTCTTATTCACCCCCCTTCAAATAAAGTGTTACCAACATTTTTTTTACCATTTCATTACATTATGTTCTATTCAAAGTGTTATGTCATGATAAAAAAAAAAAAAAATAAAAAGCTAAGACTTTATACTTTCAAAGAGATGACGACAGAGTGGAGTTTTACTCTACAGCAACATGTCTATGGACACGTACGCCGATTCTATAAATCTGAAGTGTTTAGCTTTCGCCCTCGTCCAGGAGTCGGTTGTTTATCTGAAGCGCACAATAAATGCCCCTCTCATCCACATCCTCCATCTTGCGATGCTTCTCTCTAATCTCTTTAATCTGCAGTAAACTTTCCTACCACTTTATAACATTATCTGAAAGATAAGATGAAACATGACTTTTCTCTCGTGGCCTGCATGTCTTAGAGCATGTTTCTCTCAATGTCTGCAACAGCGCAATCGGCATCAGCCATCAGGAGAGTTAGATGCGCCGTGGTGTATCTGCTGATGGGAGAAGAAAGGCAGCTGCTCTGCTGGGTGAGCAACATGAGGGATCCAGTTACAATATCCGAGGAAGTTTTGTTGAGAGCTCCCATGGGGAGATGGAGGCCGCGTTAAACCTCCTTATCGTCCCCAACAAATTTACGAGACAGTCACGGCATATTGGAGCGCAGACAAAGACTGTCTTTGTGGTCAGGGTTACTTTTCTGCTCATCTGCAGGAGAGATCTGCTTGTTTGTTAAAGCATCATTGACCACCTTGAAGTGAACTTCAGTGCAGTGTGTGCAGAGAGCACATCAGACCACCAAAATAGCACAGTGAGCAAGGCATGACTCACTTTTAAGATGAAGATTGATCCTCTTCAGAAATACTTCCAGAAGTTACATCACATCATTCCTTCAAACCACAAAATTGTACATTCATACCAGCTACTGATTTCTTTTCTCGTACCGCATAAGTTCGTAACATTTTTGATAGGTATGTATCTTTTTTTTTTTACTAACAAAAACTGCTTTGCTTAAAGAGTTCAGTGACATCATGAGGATCGAAGACCTTGTGGAGTTTACTGTTCTAGTCCTGCTAGGGCTGTTCAGCAGACGTGAGTCACATCTGCATGAACAAGCTTCATAATTTGGTGGGAATTTCCAGAACTGTTGTCGTTTCATAATCTGCTGATCTAACAAGAGAGGAACCCGAAACGTATGCTTTGGGTTCCTTACTTTTTGGTTCATGCAAATAAATTATATAATTTATTTGTTTATTTGTTTGTTTGTTCATTTAATAAGATCTCCAATCACATTTCTGCAGACAACATTTGACTTTACTTGTTCTTCAAGATTCCCGAGTTCTCCCAACTGTCTGAAATACCTGAGCGGCTAAAATTCTGGAATTAAATTTTGCTGTAGAGCCAAATTCAAAGAATGTCGCTGCTGCTTCCAATCATCAATGACGTCAAAGTCTCTTAAAAATAACTTGTTCAAAACTTTCCTGATTTAAAATGATTTTGAATCAGGAACTTGAGATTATTTGTACTAGTATTTCCCTTTTTGACTTCATCCAGACTATTGTAACCCGTTTTTTTTTAT
>NW_015114123.1:87774-88279 GCF_001443285.1 Poecilia latipinna
TGTATCAACACAAAACCATCCCTGACTTTCACTTTCTGGTTCATGGATAATCAACCCCCCTTGCTCTATTAATGAATTACTGAAACCTCATACAACAACCAGAACCTTTTGGTACCCAAACCAAACTCTACTCAAATTATATACGCAATACTTTTTAAATAACATCTATATATGAAACATATATAGGCATGTCACGATAAACGATAAATCAATTAATCGCACGATAAATTAAACCTATCGACCTCATTTTAATTATCGGCTTTATCGTCTCTTCATGCCGTTTTTTTCTTTCTGTTGATGACACTGAATGAAAAAGGCTCAACTCCGGTGCTCTGCACCGACCCTCCCTTCCTATTTCCTTAGTGTAATGCCCAGCGCACACTAAAAGAGTTGTCGACCCATTTTCAAAACCTGAGACCACACATTAGCCGACAGAAATCCTAGGTATAACGGTTCGATCATGTGGTGTCCAGCCACATGGGCACAAAATAATGGCTAACTGGAA
>NW_015114123.1:93178-95854 GCF_001443285.1 Poecilia latipinna
TTCACTTCGCGCACATGTAAATGTAAATGTAGCGAGTTTTACCTTTCACGTGTCTTCGTCTCGGGGGGGGTAAACATACGGTCGCTCATATGTTACGGTCGCTCGTATGTTTTCTACGCTCCTTCACCCTTACGTACCTTCCTTTTGGGGGGGGGAGGGTGTCGATTTATGTTTTCGCATCCACCTGAATAATGTGTAGTTGCGCCACTGCCTACATTTACCCACTTACTCTCATTTGCTTGCTCAGTAAATCCTGTAAATCCAGACAGCACACAGACAGCTTCAGAGTCACCCCCCTCCCCCCAGAAGACTGAAAATGAACGATAAAGACAACCTGGTGTTTTTGCAAGTATGCTCTGTTTGGGATTCAATGTACCGTCTCCCTTTTGAGGAAATGCAGGTATTACAAAACGGTGAGTGCAATAATAGCCGTGCTGCTCACCTCCAACTTCAACCTTCCATGAGCTCCTTTATCTGATGAGCCAGCTCCTATAGAGCCCTAGAGACGTTGAGATGCAGCCGGATTTTCAGTGTCGTCAAAACAGATGCAATCTGCCCTCTTCATGTCAAATTACCTGTTTACTCTGAGGGCTTAGGGAAGAGCTCAGCCACAGCCACTCTTGATACCAGCTCATTTCAGTTAGAGAAAATTAATAAACTTTTTAGAAGTCATGTTAATGTTAGCAGGATGTCTCAGTTTTCTTAATGTCCTGAAGGTTTCACAACTTCATGGATGTACCTCCTTTGTATAGATGTTATTTTATTACGTTAACCCTGCATACTGAACCAAATCACATATGAGCCTCATACATTTAGTTCTAAAGCAAATACTTCTGAGTTAGACACGATAGTCAGATTTGTGACAATGACGGCTCACTCTTTATCAGCTCCATCTACCCTATGCTTTCACTATAGTTATCGCCAACTTGCCCTCCCTAAATATTTAAAGCTTAACAATCTTGCATGCCATCTTTTAACGCCAGAACTAAGTCACCACTGTTTTCCACTATAAGTTACTTTCCAAAACCTACAGATTTTCAGCTTTATTTTTATTTTTTACAAATAATTCATCAGTATTTTAAGAAAACAAGTGGATTTCTTCATGGGATGCAAATAGCAGTAACAGATAGAAATTAAACACTTCCTCATATTTGATAAAACGGCTGTTGTTGTTGTGATCTTAAAGATTTTAGAGTTATCCTGTGTTTGCATATTCGTTAAGCAGTGAAGGGTTTGGATCCAATCTGTTGCACTCTGCCACGTAGTTTTGATGGTTATTTCTTTTCTTTTCTAGGTTTCTCCTTAGTTTTTGATGCTTTGAATCAACAAAACGTCAGTCTATCTTTAATGTATTTTACTCAAACAACAATAACACAACTTCTCAGAGTGGCTGAAACATCAGTCACTCCTTTAAAAAAAAAACTCTTTCCAAATGGCTTGTTTTGATGGTGTTATTAACTGAGACTACAATAAACTTTTTCCCGTTTTCTTCACATTTCATGCAACATGCTGCACACATCTTTCGAAAAACACTCCACCATGGCATACGCTTTGCTTTAGTAAAGGTATATAAACCCCTTGATTTCTTTTTTTGCAAAAAGAAATCATTGTATTTCACTGGTAATTTTACATAAGGCATCTACTGAACATACTGCATAAATTTTAAGTTAAAAAATGTACATGGTATTTAATTTTTCAGATAGATTTACACCGGCGTTTTCTTTTTTTTTTTTTTAAGTTAAAGTGGTCACCTAATTAGTAACCAAAGTGTGTAATTTAAAGTAACAAGTAACTTATTGTGATTTTGTGTGCTTCAAAAATATATAATATGTTGTTTAAAAGATTTCAACAAGACAGAGTCTCCCTTCAGATGCAGGATATCAGGAGAATTTTTATCCTAACATAAATCTAGAGGCCCATGATAACTCTGGAGGAGTTCTAGAGATTCCTATAGTTCATAGGTGGGATGATCTATGAACAGACTGAAAAAACAGTGCAAACTCCATCATTCTGGAAGAGTGGAGGACCATCCATTTTCTAACACCCTTGTCCTAGTGGGGTCGGGAGGGGTGCTGGTGCCTATCTCCAGCTAATGTTTCAGGCAAGAGGCAGGGTACACCCTAGACAGGTTGCCAGTCTGTTGCAGGGCGACCCAGAGACACACAACTATGCACACACACACTCACACCTTTGGAGACTTTAGAGGGGAAGACACATGGGAGTGAGAGACACAGGGAGAACATGCAAAGTCCGTGGAGAAAGACCCCAGGCCGGGAATCGAACCCAGGACCTTCTTGCTGCAAGGCAACATCTCAGTGCACTGTGCAGCTCTATGGAGGACCAAAACTGGCATAATTTTAAAAAATTAATTATCTTTAATTATGCCAGTTTTGGTCCTTTCAGGGTTGTCTGGTGTTCATTCTCCTCCCCCTTGCCGTAGCATTTGTGTTGTACCTCTGACTGGGGTTACTTGAGTAGTAGCATTCCAACAGATCCAGGTTTTCATCTCTCGCCCATTTCCGTCTTGTTCCAGTAGCCCATTTGTCAGCAAGGTGCTCTGGTTCCCCAGCACCTGACGCAGGGCGGGCGACGTCTGAGCCGGCATGTTATGCTTATCAATGTCTCTCATGGTATGAGGTAGGTAGGCTATATAGCCCCAGAACTGGATTCGAACCC
>NW_015114123.1:99200-108928 GCF_001443285.1 Poecilia latipinna
GAAAGAGAGAGAGAGAGAGATTTTACATATATATATATATATATATATATATATATATAAAATCTCTCTCTCTCTCTCTCTCTCTCTCTCTCTATATATATATATATATATATATATATATATATATATATATATATATATATATATATATATATATATATATATATATATATATATATATATATGTTCAAAGTAAACAAAGACAGGAGTCAAGGAAATTGTATTATTCCTATGAAGATCATTCCCCCCCAAAACCAAACAGTAGATGTGCAACCTAAGTTTTCTTAACACAAACATTTAACTTGTTTTCACTCTCCATATTGCACACAGAAGGTATCATAAAAAAAAACAAAAAAAAAACAGGTTCTGCTACTATTTTATCTGTGCACTTTCCTATCTTTTGCAGAATACCATGCCCATCAGAGTACTGACACACAGAACGACTGACATGCTTCATACTGCGCTGCCACAGTGCGACATTATCTCCTGGATGTTTGTGACAACAGGGTGTGGCATCAGTTTAAACTGAACCCAACCTTAATTTCTGAGTCTAATCTTCATTCTTCAGATTACTGCGTGTTTTGTGTCAGTTCATGCTTTTGTTTCTAGAAGTCATGTTGATGTCTCTTCCGACTTCCTCAGCAATGTACGTTTCTTTTTTTTTTCCAGTGGTTTTTCTCAACTGGCACAATGTCATCTGCAGGAAACTGAGATGCTGTTTATCTTCAGGTAATCTGATCAGGGTTGTCCAGGATCAGCTCTCGTTCCTCAATTTCATCAGATAACATCTCACACTGCACAAAGTTTAACTTCACATAGATTATTTAAACAAATCAGCAAAAATCCTTTTGTCACACAAGAGCAATTTTTTTTTTTTTTTTAGCTAACCGTATTATTTTCACCGGCTTCTTTGAGAGAAATTCACAATTTGCAGCTTAATTATTATTAAGTATCTAATACAAGTGTTTTAGAAAACAGAATAGAATATGATGTTGTCTAAACTTTTTGTGAATTACACAAAGTTCTTTTTTTCTTTGCAAAGAGCTTTCAAGAAAAATGAGCTTCAGCAAAAAATATAATTTATTATAATGAAATAATCACCAATGCCAAACAGTTTGATTCAGGTCCATGCAACGCATTGCTTGAATCTTTGGACAACATTCTTAAATGAAAAGAGAAGCATCCAGGCAGTTCAAAGTATATTAATTAAAAGAGAAGAAACTTCAAGTCCCTTAGCATTGGCTAATTATCATCCTTCGTGACTTTTCTACCACAACATGGGCCCCCAGGCTCCACTGTAGTCCCACAGGTAAGGTCTGTACTGGTAGGCTTTGCAGAAGGAGGTTAATAGTGATGCTCTGACCAAATCCTCTCTGAAGCCCAGTCCATCCGCTTTGTACGCATCCTTGCAGAGCTCTGCAGTCTGCTGCTTTCGCTTGGTTTTGTACCGCCTGTTCTGAAACCAGATCTTGACCTGGGTCTCGGTCAGTCTTAAGGTGCTGGCCAGGTGGGCCCTCTCTGGGGCTGATAGGTATTTCTGGTGGCTGAATTTTTTCTCCAGTTCAAGCACTTGAAGGTGCGTGAAGGCCGCTCTGGACCGCTTCTGTTTTCCTGCGGAGGAGAAGTTCGACTCTGAGGAGCTGGGATGGGACGTGTCCGGAGACTCTGTGGAGGACAGAGCAGACATGTGAATAGGTCTGCTGTTCAGTTTTCTAGTAAGTTTGTTAGGTTCATGAGCACTATGAATCACGCAGACTGCACAAACTGAAGCAATCTATTTTTTAACTCAATATTGCTACCATCCCCTAAATCCCAGAAAAGATGTTGAATAAGCTCGCCAACATCTCGTGCAAAACCGTTGACGGATTCCCTATCCTTAACCTTCCAGTTATGTCAAGCATGCCGGTGCTCACCTGTGTGCATTCCAAAGGCTGATTCCTCGGGATAAAGGTGTGTTGACAACTTTTCAGACTCTTCTCTCCAGTCGGAACATTTTTCCCTCCTTGGTGAGCTGCATTTGCCGTCCACTCTCTTGCAGTCCTTACTGGACAGGATGTCCTCAATGAGGAACGACGTCACAGGTTTGATCGTACCAGACATTTCCATCCAGTAATCTCCAGAAATCGGAGACCTGTCAGCACCAGAAGACCGAGGCTTTGCTAAAGCAGCGTGTGTGTCCTCACACTCTCTGGAGGCTTGAATTTATATGCAGGGAAGAGGCGGGTTCAGCCAGACTGAAGTGAAAGAAGGGTGGGGTCAAGCTGACGATCATTTTGTCGACTTCTGTGGAAAAACGTTACTGGAATTTCAGAGATTAAAACTATTATCATTCCTCAAAATCATTGTTGCAATTGTTTAGTTATAATGTTTTGATGATTTAGTATTAATTTCTAGTGTGAAACACCGAAAGTAAAAACTTTTTTTTTTTTGTATTTTGTTGGAATTTTTGGAGTGCTTACTTGGCATGACTTTATAAAGATAGAAGAACAAAACAATCAGGAAACAGATCTCCCACAACACACAAACACAGCACACACTTGACTTTGGGGTTAAAATGTGTTCACAAAAATATTGTCAAGTGAATTTCTTGCTGTTGCAGCGTTTTTTTTACATTTTTAAAGAGACAAAATCAGATAAACAAAACAAATATTTATTTTTAGAAACTTTCAGCTTGGATATATTGGATACGTGCATGAATGTACACACGGACACGCACTTTTAAAATAATATCTTTCTATTCTTTACTCTGAACTACACCTAAAAATTTAAAATAAAATAAATAAATAGAAAGCAAAACACTAAAAATGCTGTGTGAAGATTTTCTGTGATTTTTCTTATGAGGAACTTGCAAGAAAAACACATAAGACCATTCCAGTTTTCTGAAACATTATTAACAAGACGAGGCAAAGAGCATATTTAACAGTTATGTCACAATTTGAAAAAACTGTTTCAACCTGTTTTTATTGGCAATTTGTGGTTAAACAAAAATATGTTTGCCCTGTTTAAGTGTATCTACTGAAACTGTTTAATATTAACCACAAAATTTTATGTATTTTATTAAGATTTTCTGTGATATACTAACCCATGCTGTGTGTAATTGGGAGGCAGAAAGATCCGTTCCTGTCAAAAATATTTTGCAAGTAAAAATCTGAAAAGTGTGGGGGGCCAATTAACCCAACACTCTATAGAACTTGTCTCTACCAGCTTTAGAAACCCAAATTCAGTCCAGTCTTCTTTTCAATGTAGCTCACGCTCGGTCAGTTTGCATGTAAAGAGTCTGTGAACATTATTTTCTGATCCCCTGATTCTCACATTTAGGCTTTTGTGCCGTAGGAAGCTGAACCTCTGCACCAGTCTCAAGTCTTCTGCAACATATTTTTTTTCATCAAGAGACTTCCCTGCATTTTACCTGTTCCTGCTGAAGAAAAGCATTTCCCTCAGCATGATGCTGCCAGCCCCATGTTCACAGTGAACATGGAGTAGTGGTGTGCAGTGTGTGCAGTGTTAGTTTTCCCACCACTCGTGGCGTTTTGCATGTTTGATGAAAAGTAAAGTTCTGTTCTCATCCGGCCAGAGCGCCACCTGTTTTCTGTGCCCTGTTTGTGACAAACCACAAACTGTTTTCGTCCTGCACCTCTTTCATAGTAACCAGAGGTTTCTGAGTCTTCAGGATGCTGTTTCTTCACTGATGTTCCCTAACAACCCTCTGACGGCTACCACCGTTGAATTTACATTGAGATTAAACTACAAGAAACTACACAACGTGAGCTTTTTTTGTGTTGGTCTGTCAATCAAACATTGATATGTTTTTTTTTTTCTTGTTTTGCGGGAATGAATGAAAAATCTCAAGGAGTATGAATATTTTTTGCGAGGTGTTGCACAGCTACATATTTTAAAGAAAATTGGACAAACTTTTCCAGGTTTGTAGCTTTCCTGGGGTGAAAGCATGAAAGATAAAACCTTCTACTCCAGACACACATACTCTCTTAAGTATTTGGTGCCACAGCAGTTAAATGGATTTACGTCTTAATCCCCACCAGCCCGTCAGCTCGAGGATCCCAGTGGCCTCAGGGAGACACCACCGTCTGCAGCACATGGGCAGAGTGGGAAGGGTCGGGGTCAGAGTGGGTGGTCAAGCCTCCCGGAGCACTAATGAGTTGGACACATTGAGGCTGGCTCCTGAATGGATGCGCTCATTGTTTCTAGATGTTTATTTGTTGTTTTCTGCGGTGCGGAGTGACGTCTCTGCGGCGGCCGAGGTGTTTACTGGAGGTGTCCGTGTTGCTCTGGGATTTAATGCTTCATTAGTCGATCCGCGATTTCGGGTATAATAAACATGACCCCGTTGCCACCTTATGGTCTTGCTGACTCCGTTCACGCTGTCAGCCGTAGTCTGACACTGACGAGGCCCTGCAGCGTCCCTGCTTCGCTAAAATGAAAACATCATGGTTAGTCATGCAGTTTACATGTTGCTGGCAGTCACACATATTTAAACGGTGCTTATGGGGATTCGCAGGCAAAGCATATCTGCTCAGCTTCCTCTTTAACCTATTGTCTTGTCAACACAGTGTTAAGATCCTCTGTGTGATACTCTTTACCCTGACCTTGTCTACAGCTGTCTCAGGTATGTTGGACGGTAAAGAGATCCTTTATCCTATTGTCTAGACAGCATATCTGTTTTGTTTTCTCCAATCCTTCGGGTTTATTTCGGGGTGGTATTTTCTGTAAAAAAAAAAACTTTTTCACTTTGGCAGAAGCGTAAATTTTGCTTAGATGTATCTAAACAGGAGGTGACTTCTGGACAACATCCCAAACGTGGTTGGTTTTTCTCTGAACCTTCTTCGCTTGTCTGAAGAGGAAACCTCATGCACTCTGCGTGATGACACAAGCATAGTCAGCGCACGTGTCATTCTAGAGGGGGATTACATTTGGAACAGCTCTTTTGAGCGAGCACACCGATGCAGTCATCTGCCCTTATTCTGTGACAATACGGGAGGAAGATGATCCTTACTCTGATTCTCTAACAATCCCCATGATTGCTGTCTTTTTAAGCTAGCAACCTTTCCTTCGTCAGGCATTGTGTTTTAAGCATTCACCTCGTAGATGTAGCTGCACATCAGACGTGACGTCGCAGAGCTTCCGACCTTTTAGCCCAGGAAGGCATTTGTCTTCCACAGTTTAAGCTTTGTGGTGACAATGTTTTCTTTGAGCTGCTGCATGTCGCTGTGCCATCAGTCTTCTGCCGTTTCCCCTGTTATTTCACAGTCTGTGATGACAGGCAGAGATTGTTGTGACTTAACAGTACATTTGTCAGACTCCTGCGCTGTTGTCGGCTCGACAACAGTTTTCGTCATGTGTCTTGCAACTTCATGCAAAACTGGTATGGTCTCTTCAAATGAGTTTTGTGACATAGCCGATGTGTCATCAGATTTATGAAAGGCCAGTATGTGGTAAATGGTCTAAGTAAGTAGAGTTTATTCATAAGGTGCTAAAATCACAAAGCACAGTACGATTAAAAGTAACCTTAAACTATACAAAGCATGAATCAAACACAAGAAACACAATAAAATCATGACATAAAAACCTGGGAAAATAAAAGTGCTTTTAGTTGCTATTTTAAAAACCTCCACAGTCAGCAAAAAAGAGCTGCAAACTGTCCCACAGCCTTGGGGCCACTGGGTAAAATGCTCCTTGGGTTTTTAGCCACGTACGTGGAACAACCAAAGAGCGTCGGTGTTTGAGAACGAAGGCCACGAGCAGCAGAGGGTTTAGTTAAAATCTGACAAAGATCATCAGACCTGACCATTTAAAGCTCTGTACTTCAGCACAAGAACTTTTAAAGAGGTACAGGTTGTAAAAGGTTTATGTTTCTGCTTCAGAGTCTCCCAGGTCATAAATGCGATTTTTTACCCATGTAGGTAAGATTCAAACTTTTTTTTATTTATTTATTTTTAATTTAAAATCTCATACATTATTTTGTTCAGTTTAAGTGAACTGATTTTGAACACAGTGGTAAGCCTATTTATTCAATCTATCATACATTCTGAGCAAGATGTTTCGGACAATTCTTTCTTCGCAGATTTCATGTTTTACTCATCTTCAGCTATTTAGAGATGATGTGATGTTTAATTTACTAAATGTACTGGTGTTTGACAGAATCTTTAATTCCGACAGCTACAAACATTTGCATTTGTTGAAAAAGAACAAAGCAAGTGACATTTACAGGCTATTTAACACCCTTGAGTTATAAATTAGGGATGGAATTGGACACAAGCCCAAGATCATAATAATTTTTGGAACGTTTAAAATATTTCTTTCTTTCTTTCTTTCTTTCTTTCTTTCTTTCTTTCTTTCTTTCTTTCTTTCTTTCTTTCTTTCTTTCTTTCTTTCTTTCTTTCTTTCTCCAGCAGTAATCTAAAGCGCCACAATACATCAACATGTTAGAGACAATTAACTGCTAGTTACTTCTCATTCAGCTCGTAAGAAATCTAGCATTTCTTTGGTTAAATGATCTAGATGCAGCACAGCTATTTGATTTGTAAATCCTCTCAGATGCAATCATAGACAACAGCTTATCTGACCAGCATGAATACTGTTATAAAAACAGAGCAACACAGCATGAAGCTGATGGAACAGCATGACTTAATTCTAGTTCACCAAACCACAATAGGTCTTTCACTGATGTCCAAACTCGCGTCATCCCTCGCTTAAATGAGCCCTCATCTCCACAACGTAATCAAGCCCCTTCCATTTTTGTCTTAAAAAGCAGTTCGGCCGTGTTTACATATCCAGCTTTCTAACTACAATAAAAGATAACGCTTTTTTTTTTTTTTTTGTTCTACAGATACCAACTTTGGGAAGTTGAAAAGTTGGAAAGTTTGCGGCTGTTACAGCCGTTCTGTTCGTCGTCTGTGACAAATTGTAATCTGATCAGTTTGTGACTGTACTTTTTTTTTTCTATTAAGTTATTCAAAACATGCCCTTAGCAACAGGGACAATCACAGGTCCTTTCACAATGTAATCATGTGGAATACATGAAGTATCAAAAGAAAAACTGCTCAGCTGCTAAAAATGTTTAGTACCAGCTGCAGTCAGACTTTCAAAGTACAAGAGGAGCTGGTCTCAGTTGTTCTCAGTTTGTATGATTGCACATTTATGGTGTTAGACTTTTTAATAATGCTGATTTATTTACTGAGTGATTTTATTATATTATTATGCCATCTGTTTTTATGTGGGTCATAACAATGGCGATTAGTGACATGAAACTTCTACTTGAGTGAAATGTCAACCTTTGAAATGCAGCATGTCACTTGATGAAACACATACAACGTCAATGATGCCTTGCTTTAATCAGGGTTTGTTATTCATTGTTAATGCCTGCCACCACATTGCACACTAATGCTATATTTCCATGTCCAGTTGACTGCATAAGTATTGTGTAAGACTTGATCAGTGCCCAAATGACCAAAAATAAATAAATAAATAAATAAATCTTACCTTAGACTCATATAAAACATGTCAGCCTAAGCTAATAATTTTTTAAAGGTAATCTTTTATATTAAAGTGAATATCAACGGATGACCTTGTTCTTTCAGTCCTCCAGTGTCTCGACCACCATCTAGCCAGGACATGTGGTGGTCCACTGGTACTGTCACCAGTGGACCACCACATGTCCCAGTGGATACTGGACTACCTCCCGGGTTGCTCACAGTAAGTGAATACACAGGACTATACTTTTTACAAGCTACCTTCTCCATTAACCCTCCAGGCTTCCACCTTCAGAAGTTCTCTGGTGTTACTGCTATAGCTGACCTCAAATGCACTGACATGTAGCTTGCATAGAGTAGCCAGTGCTATTTTAATGACTGTACAGTGTTTTCTAAAATGTGCTCTTTCTGTACACAATGTTATCACTTCTGTTTATTTTTATTTTTGCATGATTCTGCATCCCTTAATGTCTGTCAATTTGCTGCGGATACGCCTGAATTTCCTCACTGAAAGACTATGAAGGTTATTTCTATTCTATTCTATTCTATTCTATTCTATTCTATTCTACAAAACCCTTTTGTTTATGCGTTTCAGTTGAGTGTTTTATTTGTCGTTCATTTCCTTGTTCTGTCTTTTATTCTGACCTACCAGGAAACAACTGTTCCAACATTTGTTTTAAGAATTTCTCTCATTTGCCGAAACGAGACACACACCCCAAATCTACGTATCCAACCAGCAGCCACACACTCCTCCCACTCAGACATCATTATCTGATGATCAGTCCGTCTCCTCTCTGTCTACAGCTTCATTCTTATCTCTGCAGCTGAGATGCAGCTTCAGCTTATGCGGAAGTGCTACCTTTCTTTAAATCTCAGCCATTCAGTTACATCAAAACACACTTTTTTTTTCTTTTTTTTTTTTTTTTACTGAGAAACCTAAACTATTTCCACCCCGTTCAAATAACCTGAAAAGAAACACGCAGGCTACAACGACTGTGGAACATCTCCCCCACGAATCGACGGCTCACGATTGAGTGACAGATCCAATTCTCGGCCTCTCTTCTTGAAAGTTTGAAAAAGTTTAAGAGCCACTCAGTCTGAGGCATTGTTTACCAAGCAGAGCCGCGAGACAAGACAGGCTCTCTGGCCTTATCAGCGACTCTGCACTCTGTGGGTTTGTGAATGGGACAATAATGAGCTCGGTTTGATAAAGCAGCTCTGTCAGGTCGGATGTCACTTCGTCTTCGTCCATTAGCTCTTCGATGGTTGCCTTTGATAAAACTGTGAAGCTCGTCAAAAACGCCTTCTGATACCCCAAGCGGTAAGTTTGGCTGGCGCATGCGTAATGAGTTCAATAAAAATTAAATCCATGGCCTATTTACCCGCTTATCCACGCAGAGTCGCATCCCGGGAGTACGACTAGAGGTGGAGGGAACAACAAAATAAACAAACGTAATCTATTTTTATTTTTCATTTATTAAAAATGCCATTTAAACGATATAGAAATAAAATAACTATATATGAACTTGAGGTAGCTACAATTGCGGAAAACAGTGATAATAGTGAGCAAGTGTATGTCACCAGCCTCTAACACCCTGTAAAGAAGCCAGAAGCTGGTGGAGCAGAGTCAGCTGAATCCGACAGCTGGCTGCTGCAGCTGGACACGCTGTGGTACCTGCAGCCGTACAGGTCGCTGTTTCCGCTGCCAAACGCCGGGCTGTAGTGTCCCAGAGTTACGTTGTAAGGCCCCGAATGGTAGGGACCTGCGCCGCACAGCTTCCCGTCCCGCACCAGCAACGGCACCGCTATCCGCCTCGGTGCGGGTGGGAACCCGGCCAGCTCTAGGGACCTGTCCTGCGTCTGACGCTTGCACTTGTACCGCCGGTTCTGAAACCAGATTTTGACCTGGGTGGAGGTGAGTTTGAGCGTCTCGGCCAGGTGCTCTCTCTCCAGGGCGGACAGGTAGCGCTGCTGCCTGAAGCGCCTCTCCAGCTCCGACACCTGGGACTGAGAGAAGAGGACCCGGGGCTTCCGGCGCAGCCTGCTTCTGCTCTTAGCGCCACTGTCGCAGTCGGGTGAAGAGCCGGGGCCGCACTTTTCTGCAGAGAGGAAAAAAAGGCAGCAAAATTTAAATCACTTTGTACATAATTAGAATGATCCAAGGAAACAAGGATTGTTGTTTCCTTGGGTTATTAAGTAAAACGTGTGTGTGTGTGTGTGTGTGTGTGTGTGTGTGTGTGT
>NW_015114123.1:112850-116805 GCF_001443285.1 Poecilia latipinna
TATATATATATATATATATATATATGCTAAGTTTCATGTTTGAGGTAGTTGTTGATGATGAACTACACTATTTCTTTAGTTGTCAGAAATCAAAATTTACCGGCCACCGTGTTAAATTTATTATTGTCTCAACTGCCTTTTATGCCTTAGACATAAAACTGACAAAGTTTGAATGGGACCTCAAGCAGAATCTTCTTGTTAGGATCATCATCATCATCATCATCATCATCATCATCATCATCATCATCATCATCATCACTTTCAATACAGATTTGGTGGAATCTGGGCGAGTGTGCCAGATCTAAGGAATCCTTTCTAATCTTAATCACATAAAACCTGCAGAACAGTGTGGGTCCTGAGGACTAGGACTCAAAACCAATACCTTAAGAAGTATTTCAAATACTTTTAAACAACCTGGGCTTTTTAAACTTGCAGCTAGTTGCCTGTGTGTAGCATGTTTTAGCTGTATGGAAACAGCTTTACCAGCAACCCTGATATGGTATAGCTTGAATTATTGCATTACTGTTTACTGCCTCAACCAAAAACCATTTGTTTCCCTTTTAACATTGGAGAATAAGGTAGATAATTTCATGAAACAAACCCTGAAGGTGTGGACTGTCGTGATAAGAAGGAGCCCGCCCAAAAAAGTTCATCCTCTGCATCCACAAACTGTGTCCACTAATGAATACAGTTGTCAAACTGTATTCTTGATGAATACCTGCATTTTGTATTAATCATTCTGAGATTGGTGGTATTAAATAAATTGAAAGAAAAATGATTCTTGATTCAGAAATTTTAAATCCAGCCATCGTCATGTTTGTAATGACCTGTTGATTGTGCATGTATTGTTTTATTTGTTTCTGCTTTGTTTAGGTTAATAATACAATTTAAGTGGACTTTTGTTGGTCTTTGTGGCTAGTGTCAATATGAGGATAAAATTGGATCATTATACTCAGATCAGTTTGCGCAAATACAACAGAAAACTTTATTTTAAGAGTCAGTGATTACATTTTAATAGTTTCTTAAATAAGTTCACATGTTTAAATCTGGACTTGTACAAGCAAAAAGAGAGAGAGAGAAAAAAAAACAGTTCAAAACTACAGTGGTCAGGATTTAAAGCTTAAGTTCAATTAGTTATTAAATTGTTCCTTTTGTATAAAAAGAAACATTAACAGATCAGTTTATTCCTGTTTTTGGCCACAATTTGTTGTTCAGGCTGATAAATAAGTAACTAATCTACTTTAAACTTTTGGATAAAATTGCTCCAGGCATATTATTGCTTACAAAATTAAAATGAATTTTTATTTAAATAAAATAATATAATACAATATGAAACGGTGTGGATATACTGATATATGCATTTTAAAAAAATCTATATTATGAGTAACAATCATGATGAATTCACCTTTTTCATCCATCTCCTCCTCTGCTGCTGATCTGTGCACGTCGATCTTCTCTTGCATCCCATAAACGCAGCGCTCAGTCTGAGCGTCATAAAACCCGTCGCTTTTGGAGGCAGCGCGCATGAGCTGATGTTGATGCATCGGAACAACTTGGTCCATCATCTGAAGATCATTTTCATGCTCCTTCTGGTGGTAGTCCAACTTCAAAATGTCCTTAACAGAGAACGGGGTGGAGGTCGATGAACTGGGATGCATCCTCGTCATTTGCTGCGGGCGCTTGAAACTTATTATTATTATTATTATTACGCACGGCGTGTTGGAGCCACTCCTCAAGGCGCCGCCGGGCGAAACTCTTCACTAACTGATAAGTGAGGGGCCTCGGAGGATTTAAACCGGGCAAGGGTCCTGCTAATGAACAAGTGAGATGGGTATCAGTCCGGCTCAGACCAACACCCGGGGAGACTGCGCGCACACTTCTGCGGCTCCCCCATCTTCTCACCTTACAGGAACACCTATCATCATATCCGCCCTTCTGTCAATGTGGTGGTGTAATCAAGAAGCCCAATTAAGATAGGCGCTGAAGTAATGTGTGGCCATCTACAAGAATAAAAAGTTATATCAAAATTGTCTTTATTTCTCTGAAAGATTAACAGATTAAGGTATTTTTTTTAAGTTTTTGTTGTTAAATTATTAATTTCAAACAACAAACAAAACCAGCTAACAATAGAACGAAATACAAGTCAATACAATGCAGTAAGAAAAAAAAGAAAAGAAAAGGAAAGTTATGTAAAATAAAACAAAATGAAATGAAACAGAATTAAACACAGAAGGTGATTGTTGATTCTGTCTAAAACTTCGCTTTTCGGTGCGTTACTTCGACCACTCAGCCACCGCTGCAGGTCCAAAGGGGGTTGAGTGATCCCCGGGTGATGTCGCACAGCTTTACCGCCGACATTGTTTTCCAGCCATGTTATTAGCGTTCTCAGGCCACAACAAACAGTAACATTACACCTGATGTTGTGGAAGTGGGGAGACAGCGGCGCCAACCAGCAATGCTTGACTGAGGCTGAGAGGCGCGCGTCCACAGAGACAAGTCAACACGCACAGACAACGGCCGGGCCCCGTCCCGCTGCAGGAGAGCCGCAGAGCCCCCTGCATTGGCGCGGATGTTTTCTTCAAAGGGACAAGCAGACGAAGGAAAAGGCGCAGCGTTTTCAAAAGTTGCTACGGAGAAGTTTAAGAATGAACGCTTGTATTTAAAACAGTGTGGTCTAAGAAGTAGTAAAAACATTGCGCTTTACAAATAAAGGCAACTTAAAACGAGATGTCTGTCATAAAGAGCCGACTTTGTAAGAGAGAGCAGAGCACGACATAAGTCATTTTAAAAAGTACCCTAAAAATAAATTGATGCACCTGAGAACTAATCTAAACACGTTTGCATCTCATGAACTTATTGAGGAAGTCTTTGAGAGACAGAAGAGAGACATTAATCATAACGATAAACAAAACTCTTCCATATCATATATCAGTAGATCTAACAGCTGGAATTTATTCTGGGTTTGTGGTGATGATTGGCTGCTTTACAGTAAATAACTTGATCATACTTTTCTTAGCCCTGGGAATATTTTTCTCTTTACTGTCACATTTTGGTTTAAACCTGGAAAGAAAATGTCTTGCTTTGTGTTTGTGCTTTTTTTTTCATGCTAATATGTCGCCATAAGTAGTAAAACACAAATAAGACTTCAGGATTAAAATTTCAGTTCACTTTGGGGCAACGTCAAAGGAAAGCAGGCTTAACTTTCAGCCTGTTGGATAAAAGTAATTAGTGGTATATATTTTTAAGATCACAGAGGGACCTGAGAATTTATTAAAGTACAATTTTGTTGTCTCAGATAGAGTTGCTATCTGAGACAGAATTCATTTTAAGCTGTCATTTATTATAAAGATATCTAATAAATTTGCTTGGAATCCCCTCACATACTGATAGTATTAAAAAAAAACAAAAAAAACATCCAGGATATGTCTGTCCATTTGGAACATCTGCTTTGAGATTAATTATGAAACTGTTTTTTAAGTGAATGACCCAAAGGTCTTCCACAGCAAACTATCGGCTTGTATCTGTGTGTGTGTGTGTGTGTGTGTGTGTGTGTGTGTGGGCTGGAAGAATCTGTGCAGAGATTTGACAACCACAGATGAGAAACAAACACTTAGACACAGCTGTACTGCAAACTTGCGGTGCTGAAGATCAAGGTTTTGCTTTATGATAAATAAATGTTTCCTGACTGTTTACTTTTATCAAACAAGTGGATTTGAACTGTGACTACTCCTATTAATCAGCGTGGGTGAACACATTGTTCCCATTTTGTGTTGCGACTTTTTATGCACTCAATCAGTGAGCAACCTGTATTTTATAGTTTACAAAAATCGGAGATGTGGACAAGATAAGTAAGGGCCAAAATGTGAATACAGCAACACCTAAAGAACTTTGTTGTCAGTGGTGGATATTCTGCTGGGTTGTTATGTATGAAATGTTTAGTGGATACAGATCTGCA
>NW_015114123.1:116897-136974 GCF_001443285.1 Poecilia latipinna
TACTCAGATCAGTTTGCGCAAATACAACAGAAAACTTTATTTTAAGAGTCAGTGATTACATTTTAATAGTTTCTTAAATAAGTTCACATGTTTAAATCTGGACTTGTACAAGCAAAAAGAGAGAGAGAGAAAAAAAAACAGTTCAAAACTACAGTGGTCAGGATTTAAAGCTTAAGTTCAATTAGTTATTAAATTGTTCCTTTTGTATAAAAAGAAACATTAACAGATCAGTTTATTCCTGTTTTTGGCCACAATTTGTTGTTCAGGCTGATAAATAAGTAACTAATCTACTTTAAACTTTTGGATAAAATTGCTCCAGGCATATTATTGCTTACAAAATTAAAATGAATTTTTATTTAAATAAAATAATATAATACAATATGAAACGGTGTGGATATACTGATATATGCATTTTAAAAAAATCTATATTATGAGTAACAATCATGATGAATTCACCTTTTTCATCCATCTCCTCCTCTGCTGCTGATCTGTGCACGTCGATCTTCTCTTGCATCCCATAAACGCAGCGCTCAGTCTGAGCGTCATAAAACCCGTCGCTTTTGGAGGCAGCGCGCATGAGCTGATGTTGATGCATCGGAACAACTTGGTCCATCATCTGAAGATCATTTTCATGCTCCTTCTGGTGGTAGTCCAACTTCAAAATGTCCTTAACAGAGAACGGGGTGGAGGTCGATGAACTGGGATGCATCCTCGTCATTTGCTGCGGGCGCTTGAAACTTATTATTATTATTATTATTACGCACGGCGTGTTGGAGCCACTCCTCAAGGCGCCGCCGGGCGAAACTCTTCACTAACTGATAAGTGAGGGGCCTCGGAGGATTTAAACCGGGCAAGGGTCCTGCTAATGAACAAGTGAGATGGGTATCAGTCCGGCTCAGACCAACACCCGGGGAGACTGCGCGCACACTTCTGCGGCTCCCCCATCTTCTCACCTTACAGGAACACCTATCATCATATCCGCCCTTCTGTCAATGTGGTGGTGTAATCAAGAAGCCCAATTAAGATAGGCGCTGAAGTAATGTGTGGCCATCTACAAGAATAAAAAGTTATATCAAAATTGTCTTTATTTCTCTGAAAGATTAACAGATTAAGGTATTTTTTTTAAGTTTTTGTTGTTAAATTATTAATTTCAAACAACAAACAAAACCAGCTAACAATAGAACGAAATACAAGTCAATACAATGCAGTAAGAAAAAAAAGAAAAGAAAAGGAAAGTTATGTAAAATAAAACAAAATGAAATGAAACAGAATTAAACACAGAAGGTGATTGTTGATTCTGTCTAAAACTTCGCTTTTCGGTGCGTTACTTCGACCACTCAGCCACCGCTGCAGGTCCAAAGGGGGTTGAGTGATCCCCGGGTGATGTCGCACAGCTTTACCGCCGACATTGTTTTCCAGCCATGTTATTAGCGTTCTCAGGCCACAACAAACAGTAACATTACACCTGATGTTGTGGAAGTGGGGAGACAGCGGCGCCAACCAGCAATGCTTGACTGAGGCTGAGAGGCGCGCGTCCACAGAGACAAGTCAACACGCACAGACAACGGCCGGGCCCCGTCCCGCTGCAGGAGAGCCGCAGAGCCCCCTGCATTGGCGCGGATGTTTTCTTCAAAGGGACAAGCAGACGAAGGAAAAGGCGCAGCGTTTTCAAAAGTTGCTACGGAGAAGTTTAAGAATGAACGCTTGTATTTAAAACAGTGTGGTCTAAGAAGTAGTAAAAACATTGCGCTTTACAAATAAAGGCAACTTAAAACGAGATGTCTGTCATAAAGAGCCGACTTTGTAAGAGAGAGCAGAGCACGACATAAGTCATTTTAAAAAGTACCCTAAAAATAAATTGATGCACCTGAGAACTAATCTAAACACGTTTGCATCTCATGAACTTATTGAGGAAGTCTTTGAGAGACAGAAGAGAGACATTAATCATAACGATAAACAAAACTCTTCCATATCATATATCAGTAGATCTAACAGCTGGAATTTATTCTGGGTTTGTGGTGATGATTGGCTGCTTTACAGTAAATAACTTGATCATACTTTTCTTAGCCCTGGGAATATTTTTCTCTTTACTGTCACATTTTGGTTTAAACCTGGAAAGAAAATGTCTTGCTTTGTGTTTGTGCTTTTTTTTTCATGCTAATATGTCGCCATAAGTAGTAAAACACAAATAAGACTTCAGGATTAAAATTTCAGTTCACTTTGGGGCAACGTCAAAGGAAAGCAGGCTTAACTTTCAGCCTGTTGGATAAAAGTAATTAGTGGTATATATTTTTAAGATCACAGAGGGACCTGAGAATTTATTAAAGTACAATTTTGTTGTCTCAGATAGAGTTGCTATCTGAGACAGAATTCATTTTAAGCTGTCATTTATTATAAAGATATCTAATAAATTTGCTTGGAATCCCCTCACATACTGATAGTATTAAAAAAAAACAAAAAAAACATCCAGGATATGTCTGTCCATTTGGAACATCTGCTTTGAGATTAATTATGAAACTGTTTTTTAAGTGAATGACCCAAAGGTCTTCCACAGCAAACTATCGGCTTGTATCTGTGTGTGTGTGTGTGTGTGTGTGTGTGTGTGTGTGGGCTGGAAGAATCTGTGCAGAGATTTGACAACCACAGATGAGAAACAAACACTTAGACACAGCTGTACTGCAAACTTGCGGTGCTGAAGATCAAGGTTTTGCTTTATGATAAATAAATGTTTCCTGACTGTTTACTTTTATCAAACAAGTGGATTTGAACTGTGACTACTCCTATTAATCAGCGTGGGTGAACACATTGTTCCCATTTTGTGTTGCGACTTTTTATGCACTCAATCAGTGAGCAACCTGTATTTTATAGTTTACAAAAATCGGAGATGTGGACAAGATAAGTAAGGGCCAAAATGTGAATACAGCAACACCTAAAGAACTTTGTTGTCAGTGGTGGATATTCTGCTGGGTTGTTATGTATGAAATGTTTAGTGGATACAGATCTGCACCATCCTTTCTGTGTCTCATGCATCTTTGAATTGATCTGTTTAAGTTTCTTTTTTATGTCATTATTTCCATTTGTGTCTCAGTATTTTTTTTTTTTACTTGAGATGTTGCAATTCATTTTACAATGGCTCATAGTTGCAGGCTCTCACGCACTTACACAGTAACAACGAAAAGAAAAACATTCATATACACAAGCACTATCAGCCCTTATTTAGGTCAAATTAAAATGAAATAGTTAAAATGAAATTGTCTATTACAACTGTGTTTGTTTCATTTAACAAATTACTAAAAACCAACACGGTGTTTAAATTTAGAGCTTACTTTACATTCTTTAGCAGCTCTGTGCAGAAGGATCCTCAGAAGCATGTCCTAGCATTTAGTGTTTTCTCAGTAATTTCACAGTTTCATACGCACAATAGTCATGCCGAGCACAGAATTCTGAGACAATGCAGAACATTATTTCCCGATTGGCCCAGCTATTTGTGCTGTCTAAATCCAATGATATGACATATAAATCAAGTTGCTTTGCTGTTGGAACATTAAGTGATGTTTTCATAAGCCACCACAGGATTTGATGACATGTTTTCTAGATTTTGAGAACTTGTGTATTCTTGACTGGAGCTTTAAATTAGCTGCAGCTGGATTATTTCTCTGACTCAGTCAGTTTTGTCTAGTGTACAACACTCTTGCAAGGTTTCATGAAAGTCTGATGAAATCTGAGGAAGCGTCAGAGCTGTCCTAGTTTAATACTAACTACTTCCAACAGCCCCTCCACATGTTAATGTACCCTTAGCAATGGTACTCAACCCTGAGTCTCCAACGTCAAAAATAGATTTACACACTCATTTAAAGTTCATTGTACTTTTTTTAAAAATAATATTCAGATGATATCTCTTCATATCTTGTTATGATAACAAATCATAGCAATGGATAACAGATCAAATTCCCGTTCTTTCTAAATGATCTTTCCAGAGGGCTGTTGTTCTCCGGGAATCTAAATGGATTCAGATCAAATTAATACACCGGTTGATTTATGTATTAATGTGCGAGATCAATCAGTTAGTTAGTTATGATGCAGTAGCATCATTTAATGTAATGCTAATAGCTGCTGCAGGCGTTTTACACTTTTTGCCAGGGTTTGCTTTAATTATTTTTCATTTAAATTTTTGGGCCCAGTTTATGCAGTTCAGAGTTTATTTTATTTTAGTTTACTTTGGTAAATGGCATTTGGTTATTCTGCCTTCACTGTCATGAGTGTGGATGGGGTTTTGTGTTTTGTTTCTTTAATAAGGAATCTAAGAATTTAAACAACACTGAGCTTCTAAAAGCCATTTTCTTTGTAGAAACCTACAAACCTTAACTTCAAAAGCGCAGATGAAAAAGAAGACTTTCTGCCTGACACCCAGGGCATTGCTGCGTATCCGGTTTGATGGGTTAATTACTTAATCGCTGCAACAGTGATCTCTGAAGCCTTGCAGCGGTGCTTTCTTTGTGAGTACTGTTGCTTAAAAATAATCAGAACCTTTCCTGTTGATTTTTCCCTCATGTCCTCTATCTGTAACATAAGAGGTACAGTTTACCACCAAAACCAGTAATTCATCATGCACAAAATAGGCGACTGACGGCAGCTGAAACAGTTGATGGGGTCAACTTACAGGGGGGGACAAATTAACCCAAACTCCCTACAGGCTAAAAGTTCTTGCTAAAATGTGTCAGCATAGTAGTAAACGTCTCACCTGTAGCGTGACAAGTAGCTCTGTGGCTTACATTTCTTACCTTCCTACCTACCCTTTGGTTTGCACAGACGTGTAGCAAACATGAGAGATGTCATTTTAGACAGAGCGAGCTAGAGGCTAGAAATGAGCTGCAGAGTGAGTGAGCGACGTGGAATACCAGAGTGAGCATCAAAAGCGTGATTTTTAATTTTGGAAAGTCGCTGAAGTGGAAGGCGATTGGTCAGTGCTCTACACTCAGGATTTGGCGCTCATTTTCAATACCCCCTGAAAAGCATATCAAATTGCAATCATCCTCATCTTAGATGCAATATGTTATAGAATAATAATTGGAATTGACTTTCTATTGTGATATTCAACAACTGCAAGGTCTCCATGCATTCTGCTAGATTTCCTTAAATAGAAAACCCTTTAAACTCATTTGAATAATGAACTGAACTTAGTGAACTAGGATTGATTGCAATGGATGCGTGACTGAGTTGAAATTAAATAAAGTGCCTCAAAATGACATTTATTGTGAATTCTACTAAGAATTTAATTCAAATATTGTAAAATGCATGTTTACCATGTATTGGTACAACCTAATTTCCAAACCAAGAAAATATTGTCATGCTATGCTTTGATGCTACCTAAGGTGTAGGAAGTAGAGAGCCCTTAAAACATCTGGATGTAGGTGGATCCGTTTTTAACGTTGTACACCTGAACTAGAAAAAAATAAGATGGTGAATAATTTTGACATTTGCTCTTTTTAAAGAAAAAGGATGAAAGATTAGTAATCCTTACTAATTATTTCATTTTAATTGTTTTGTGCCAGTTCCCAAAACCAACGCACTTTACAGAAAACTTCAATCAAATCCTTCGGATAGATTCCATGCCAAATATGAACTTTAATCGCAAATTGATCTTAGTTATCAAACAATACAGTCTAGTCGCATAAGACGGCAAAAGACGGCAAAAGACTGCAACAAGTAAATTCAGTTTAAAAACAAAAATCAAAGAAAGTTACTGAATAAAACTGAATTTTATCATAAAAAAAACATTACGTGGACCTGTTGTAAACCATACCAATGTTGATTACAGTGCTGACACCTGCATATCTGTGTTTCATTTGACATGTTTTGCAGAAAGGTCTGAACTTGATCTGAGCAGAATCTGCGAAACCCCGTTATGGCCACGAGATGTCGCTGCTGCACCGCGTCATGCCACATGGCCTTGTTCATTTGGTTCCACCAGCCGCTGTGGTGAAGGCGGAGTTTCACTGCAGGCACAGCACAGCTTCGTGAAAATGAATCATGAAAGAACCGGGGAGCCTAAAGCACTTTGCAAAGGTATTCACCCCCCTCGAACTGTCTCACAGCGGCAACAACAAACTCTACTATATTTATTGAGATTTTACGGAAAAGAACAACTCAATTTAGCACATGATTGAAAAGAAAAAAGGATGCATAGTTTTATTATTGTTTTTAAATTATCGTTGGCAAGAGTATTTACCGTAAAGGTAAAGGTAATTTTATTTATATAGCACATTTTCAGCAACAAGACAATACAAATTGCTTTACAAGAATTCAAAGGAAATACAAACAAAATAACAAACCAAAGGAAAGAGCAAAAGAAGAAAAAATAATCTAATGTTGATCTAAAGTATGAAAGCTAGGTGCTCCTGTTCAGGGTTGCTAAGTATCTAACTCCATTTCTGGGTTGGAAGAACAGGAGTCTAAAACGTATTTGCTAAGGTGGAGGCGGCCAAGAGAGCCACAACTCTGTAAATAGGAGAATCTGTCAACAAGGCAATTAATAATTCAGCCTTTATAGAAGACTATCAAGAAGAAAGCCATTGTTAGAAAAAAAAAGTGACTGGAATTCTTGACTAAAGTTGTCAAAACTTATATTTGGGACACATCAAACATCTGGAAAACAATTGTAATGGACTCATTTTTGGCCAAAACATGTGTGATGAAAACACTAACACTGAATGTGACTCTGAAAACACCGTGTGTACTGTGAAACATGGCGGTGGTAGCATCATGCTTTAGGCATACGGGGGACATGAAGCAGCAGAGTCGTATGGAACTCAAGCCATGCCAAAAAGTCTGCCAGCTGGATGACAACTCTAAGGTTACAACCAAAGCTTGAATGGTTTAGATAAACGCTTGTGTCCAAATGGTCCAGTCAAAGTTCAGACCTAAAGAACCTGAGGAAATGCTCGGGAATGAATGTTGACTGACACTCTGTCTAATCTGACTTGGCAAAGAAGAACGTTGGACGTGCAATTGTGATTGCAGCAAACCGTGATTCTACATTGGCATTACTTCCTTTTCAGATCTTTATCATTATCTTTTTCATTTTCCTTCCTCTTCAGATTTATTCACTTCATACTGCTCTGTCACATAAAATCCAAATAAACTTTGCTGAAATCGTGAAATCGGTGGTAGCAATGAGATAAAATAGAAAAGTTCCTCGCGTTGTGAATGCTTTTCTGCAGACACCTCATTTGTCTGTAGGACTGGATCCCTTTGAGTTATATGTTTGGCAGGTTCCGAGTCGAAAGCTGCATTAGATTTGAATCCAAGACAAATGCTTTTTTTTTCTCTCTCTCCACGCAGATGCTTTGGCAGAGATGGAACGTGCTCCGTTTCATCTCTTTCCCCCTGCCACTCCAGCTCTCTCTTCAGTAAAATTTGATCTAATTTTCTTTCCCGTCCTTGGGTATTTCCCCACAGAAATGAAGGGATAGTGATTGCCGGGTAGGATTGGAGTGGATCTAATCTTCCACTGCTCTCAGTCATACTCCATTTCACTGCACATCTAATTTGTCACAGTGCTGATGAATATGCCACAAGTTTCATGGGAAAGAGAAGGACATAATGAATATAAAACACACTGGGAGAGGGAAGAAGCAATTGCTGCACCGCACTAACCACAGCACATTGTTCATTTTCTCCATCAGATTGCTGACACTGTGCTTGCACTATGAGGACATTGCTTTCCTCCCCCAGAATTTGATCAAGAGGTTAAAACAATTGCAAACAATGCGGGTTCTGTTGCTCGCCCTGCATGGCAGAAGCAGAAGCACTACGATCGGTTAAGATCGCTGACTTCAGGACCGCTGTGTTTGCCCAAAGAGGGGAAGGCTGCGTCCCCGTAACGCTGCACAAAACGAGCGTGCCTCTGTGACCTGCAAGGCATTAAATGAAAAAGCTCTGCATGCACATCGATTTCAGGCACATGCATGCTTGCAGAAGGGTTATCATTCCATAGCAAAGAGGCCTATAAATTGTGTTTGATGGCTCAAATATAGCCCGGCATTGATTTGGAAAAGCTGTGACATCAAACAAATACATCCATATACACACACATGCACTCATCCCACGTGCACACGCCAGCAGATGGTATGAATTGCATCTGCATAATGACATTGTAATTTTGTCATTATTCATTATTGCTCTGCTTGTGATTGTCAGCGTGGTGATACACTCGGCAGCGGTCCAAGCAGCGAAATGAATAGGCAGGGTCAAAATTCTGCTCAAATGTTTCCTGGCAACGAGATGTTTCTCTGCGTTGAAAGCTGTAATTGCTTTTAAAAGTTGCCCACTACACAACTACAGCTATGTTACTGGGCTCAAAAAGAAAGAAAGAAAAAAAAAAACATCACAGAGAGACAGACTTTTAAAGAGACCACATGGTGAAATGAGAAGATGTTGTGTTGTGTCCGTTCCTCTTGTTCTATCTGCGGATTGAAAGCGGATGTCTCTTTAAACAAGGACATGATAGGATCAGCGCGCAGAGCTGCTGCATCACCTATCCGTGAGACGGGAGAACGGCTGATGAGAAAGCCCTTCAGGACTCTTCTCTAAATAGGCATGAAATTATATCTCCCTCTGACTGAGATTAGTGTTCACGGAGCCTCTCGCGTTCTGCCCCCTCTTTTTTCCTCAGGCTCTCAAACCAAACAGTCGCTCTGCAGTTTCAGCTGCTTTTGTGCTAAGTTTAACTAAGTTCATTTTCAGCTGGAGCCACTGTCTGTGTCCCCTCGGCTTCTTTCATGGAGTATTGCAGGATTTATAACACATGCTCATGGCTTGCGGTAAACCAGAGTGATTTATTTTTGTTCTAATTATTGATGCTTGATTGTGTAGCTGTTGTAGCATTCACCACAAAGAATGTAAGACTTTGTTAGTTTCAGGGCATGCTGCACAGAGCTCGCTGCCACAAAGTTAAGCTTTTCAAATAGAGTCTTTGGGAAGGCAGGGGGGAATTATGAAGATATGCAACAAAGTGCATCTGCAAGTTGCGGATCACAATCAAACGTGCAAAAACTTTCATTTTATTGTGTTTTCCTTCATATCCAAATTTGGTGTCGAGCTGAGAGCTATAAGATTAGGACTCCGTGGCAGGCTCGACATATCCGTGATCTGTTTGAGATCTTGACTTGTTGTGGAAACAGAGGGCCCCTCTGCAGGGTAATTAAGCCTGGCGACTAATGCCTACAGGAGCTCAAACTACATAGAGGAAGGGCAATTATATTCACATCAGTTCGAAGTTAAATGTTTTTAGAACAGGAATGAGACAAAGAGGCGGAAAGCATACGAAGCCAACGGAGAAGTGTTTCATTTTCCAGCAAGACAGTGACCCAAAACGTTCAACCAACCAGTGAAAAGCTAGTAGATGTGCCTCAAAAGACTCGGCGGTGAAAAGGTTCCTCGCAGACCTTTCTTATTCTTTTTTGTGAAAGGGAAAAAGTAGGAAAGGAAAAGGGAAAACTGTGTATTCCTTTTCTTTCGTTTCATTAATGTTTGTAGATGCAAAACAGTGAAATGTGAGAAAGTTCACCAGGTATGAACATTTTCCTAGCGTACGATACACCTTATATATTATTTCAGCAATGTGAGAACATGCTTAATGATGCCAAAAAAGAAATAAATAAGGAAAGATGACTGATATAGTCACACATACACACTCCTTGAGTTATTTACTTTCTTATCCTCTTTCCAGCAAAGGAAAGTGAATCAATCCTGGAATGAAAGAATTGACTGACTGACTGATCCAGGACAAAAACTGCAGAATTTACATTACCTCACACACACCATGCTCACAAAAGGATCCATGAGGATGTGAGGAAACTGTTTCTGTCATCGGTCTGTTACTGGTGTGCTTCGCTTTTCTTCTGGAGGTTGTGCTTCTGTCATTTGCTTTTTTTCTGTTGCTGCCATTGTCCATTTTGCATCTCGCGTATTGTTTCCAGTCTTGCCTTCTCTCCAGTTTCCCCTTAATGTTTCCACATTCTCAAAGAGGAAATTTATCATGCTTCCATAATCCTTCTCTGCTTTGTTGAGTCTGACTTTGTTTTAGAGTTTTAGCAGGTCAGCGATTACATAAGGCTAAAGTTAGATGACGATGATGATGCAGTGAGTGACTGAAACTTTTAGTTTTGATTCTTTAGAGCAATTTGAACTCACTTTCCGACCTTATATTAGATATTTACGAATGGTAGATTTCTAGCTGAACTGGATATGGAGTCATAGCTCAGGAAGCTGGAACGGTGTGTTTTCTTTCTTCCTGCTGCAAAGGAAATTGTGGGTTTCTAATAATTCGAAATTTTATTGCTGTTTTATGTGTGACACATTTACTGCAGAATCAATCATTTGTTACAAGAGACGACAAACAGTTATTAATACCAGTAAAATACGGACAAAATGAACTCTATGGTATTTGTGCCCCCCTCCCCCCCGCCCCCCCATGTTTCCATATTTGTTATGTTATAACCTCAAACTTCAAGTGATAATTTAAATTTTCTGTGACCAACACAAAGAATGGCAAAGTTAATAACAAAAAACGGAATTTGCAAATTTATATCCAGCACCACCTCAGTCGGAAATGTGTAAAACCACATTTCAACACAATTAGGGCTCTAAATCTTTTGAGATATGTCTTCACTGACTTTTCACATCGATGGACTGAAATTTCTGCCCATTATTTGCAAAATGGCTCAAGCCCAGTCCATTTTAGATGGAGAACCATTGTGAAAAGCCATTTTCTGGTTTTGCTGCTTCGCAGATGGAAGGGATTTTGCTTTTACCTCGGCAGAATTGTTATGATGCATAACCTTAGCAACAAGGTATTGTTTGCTGCAACCCGGACTATGTCCCCAAACCTCGGAGGAGTTGAAAACTAAGCTTCGTCGATGTAGACGAAGCTTAGAGCAGGACAGAAGCAGAGAAAGAGGAGAAGGCTCAGACCATCTCTTCCTTTCATTATACTGGGAAAAGGACATGTGTCTGACTCCGATGTCTCTCTCAGCCCAGATTTCCGAGCTTACGAACAGACAGAGATTTAAAGAGAAGCAGCAAAAGTAAATGAAGTGGATTAGCAGTGCTTGCCAACATATGATTATGTCTTATAAGAAATATTATCCCCAATTGGCAGATTGTCTTTCAGAGTTGCCCTGTATTTAGTCCCATCCATCTTCCCTTAAACTATGTCTATATTACCAGCTAAATCATCCCCACTGGATGATGCTGAAACCATCATGTTTCACCTGAGAGGTGGTGGTGTGTCCAGAGGTGTGTTAGTTTTCTCACACAAAAGGTGTTTGGCATGCAGCTCAAAAAGTTCATGTTTTTCCACGCCTGATCGTAGCTTTTCATCCCTACATATTTTTATTGCATCTCCATCGCAACGTGTGGAAAAACCGGAAACCAGAGTTTCCCCAACAATGGCTTTCTTTGTGTTCCACTAACAGTGAACAGCTTCTCCCACCTTAATTGTGAATCTCTGGAGCTCCTCCAGAGAGACTTGACTGCTTCCCTTGACACCGTTAAGCAATTGGTTGTCCTGGATTTTATTTAGGAGTGTTACAGTAAAAGCAAAATGCCTTTTTTTTTTTTACATAAAGTGTATTATAAAATGTAATAAAGTTTGCAGATGTAACATAAAAACAAATCTGAAAAGGTCAGGATAAATAAATACCTCTGAAATGAGCCGTATACAAAGATCCCACCCAGTAAGTCAGTGAAACACTGAGGGTTAAATCGCTTTGCTTCTTCAGGATTGTTTGTGGTTTTCCAATGAGACATGGGAAAATATACCCTTTCCTAACCAGCACAGTTTGATAGATATACAAAAAGTCAAATTATAGACGTTTGAGAGAGCGTGAGAGCAGCTCAAAGGGAAGAATTAAGGCCTGAAGGACTTTGAAATAGTAGATGTTTTGTGCAAAAGGTGCCTTAAGATGAGTTCATATGAGTTAAACACGAGCAGAACCACACATTCCACACAGCGTGCTAGATTTGAGAAATATTTTATTTCTTATCAGCAAAAGACACACAGTTGATGCATTTGTATCTTTTATGACTTTTCAGTACAGAGGAAAAACCCAAACATATACACAGTGTGGGCATATATGTGTATGGGTATATTTTAAAGTGCAAGTGATTCACAAGGGTTCATCATGCGTTACATAGAATCTGTTTTGAGGAACTTCAGTGATCCATAATAGAGACACGCTTTTGGATCTGATATATTTGAATCTGTAAAAGTAAGCGTCGCTGTTGTATGGAAACGAAAACAGACTTTTACTAATCACTGAAGCTTTTCAAATTAAAGCACAACAATCTAGTTCAAGTTTCGAGGGGAACGAGTACCATGAAGCTCCAGAAGTGAGAAGAGGGTTTTAGTTTCGAGTAGTAACAGGAACAGTCTGACAAAGCTCACCACGGGCCAATTTAACAATGCTCCAGTTTCATCTTAAACTCTCAATACCTGGATTAAAATGGAGAAAAGAAGGAATTTAAATAAAAACCAAGACAAAACTTCTACGACTTTGAGCTTTCTGGAAAGCTTTCATCGGCCGACTCAGGCCTGTCCTTGTCTGGAGACATTCAGTATTCAGGTACATTCTCTAAAATTACTGTTACATTTTTACTTGGTGAGGAAACAGTCGATTTGCCCTTGCCAAATGAGTCCGACATGACAGAAAAAAAAATAAAATAAATATGAAGACACGGATCAACAGTGAGACGTCTAAAATGACTGATGCCGAGCTCGTTGTGTGCTGACAGGTTCCAGCATCATACAGGGTAGTTTTAGCAGCAGCTGTTGGGTTTTGGATTTACCCATGGTCAACAAAGATACACACAAATGGATCAAGAGGACATGAAGAAGCCCTGACCCCCTCAGGATACGCGGTATTCAAACTCATCTCCATTCACTGGGTAAGTAAAATATGCCTCAGTTGCACACATGCTGAATGTTTTCAATGCCCTTTATAGTGGTTAAGATGCAAAGTGCAAATTCAAAATAAAATACAAGCTAGTATATACTACAGTGTCACTATAGTTCTTAACTACCCAGTATTTCTTTCGGAACGTCTCCCCCCTCCCCGCCCCCTTTCCCCTTCTGCACAGCATGACATGAAAGAAGCGCTCCTGTTCACAGAACAAAAGAAGAACTGGTCTAGACAAAGCACGGAAAAAGAAAGCATCATAGAGGTGCGATGCCTTCACACCGTGAGTGCAGCACGAGAGCACGCGCATGGTGCAGCTTTACTCACGCAGCGTCAGCTGGCCATGCATGAGCTAAAGATCAATTTCTGTGTTGCAGTGAATCCTTTGCAAGTGATTATTGCATAGTTTGGAATTCTTAGCGTAGCTCATAAAGTGAGACTGAAAAATAAAACTTTTTCTTTCCAAGATCTGTGCTTCACTCTAAACAATCCAAGACAAAATTGTTCTTATTGAAAAGAGACAGCCATCAGTTCCTTTAATGAAGCCAAAATAAAAATTATATAATAATAAAAGAATCACTTAAATATAAAAACTATAGTAATCAAAACAATTTGTGGTGTTTAGTATTTGAAATAATTGATATTCTAAATCAAACTTAAATTTAGGTAGAAGTTCGCTTCTATACTGCCTTCTTTGAGGTGCACGTTTTTTAATAAGTTGGTCTAATTGAGCTAAACTTACTCCACTCTAAGCCAACAGAAGCCGTCTACTAGAAGTCCACAGTGCCAAACCATAAGCCATCAACCGGGTTCTAATTAAAACAAACACCAGCATGAAGACCCTTCTGAGTGGCTCAGGGCTAAACCTATTCAATCTGAATTATTGTGTTACTGTAAATGAGCCGAGTTTAAAATACAGTCACTTAAGATTGACTGGAAGATTTCATGTTGTGGTGAAAATGAGAGACGCATCATAATATCAGAAGAAGCTAACGACGTTGTTACAAAACAAACTGCCTTTGAAATGAGTTCAGATAAATATGTGAAGTTTGCCAATTTGAATACAGCGAAAACGATGCATTGGTTATGCCGGCCAAGTATGCTAATGTACGTCTTACGAGCAGTATGATTTCTTCTGAACGTAAATAACAAATGTCTTCCCCCAACAAGACGGTTAGAAACTATTTTTTTGTTTTGTTTGGATGTCTTCTTACTTCATAGTTTTTAAGAGAAACTACCATAATCTGCTAAAATTGGTGTTTGCAGTTCAAGGACCATTCGTCAAAATCAGTGACAGAATAATGAATAGTGCAGAATATTCCTGAAATAATTCATACATTAAAAAATATATATATATACTTTTATGATTCCAAAAAAGCACATGCACAAACAATTGCTCCAAATGGGGATGCAGACAAATGTAGAGCAAGTAAAAGACACTAACAAATGCTCCCTAGGCTTTAAGGTCACTGCAGATTTTGATTTTCCTTGCAATCCAAGGAATATTAGCAGCTGTGGCTGATTGCCAGAGGGACTTTTAATGTATATTAAACAGAAACATTTAACTAATGGCCACAGCAGCAGCGTCTAAAAGCTAACAAACATGGCCACCAGATATAAATCCCACAACTTTAAAGGCAACAGACGCTAAACTGCAACTTTTCTAACTTCCTGTACAAGTTAGCTGTCCTGCACCGTGGAAAGTATGTTCTAAATGTGGTCTGTGAAAAGTGCTATAGAAATAAAGTTTACTTACTTACTTACTTACTAAATGTGTCATTTCCCTTTATGCTCTGCTGTTTAACCGTGCTATTCAGAATAAAGACATTTATATGAATATTCTGATTTATTTGCTGACTTTTGTTCAAAACTAATGCTACGTCGCTATGTGCAGAGTAGCCAGACATAGCAGCGCATCACTTTCTATGAAAACCAGATTATAGATATAGTGTAGATATATTAGGGAACACTTCATTAAAAAAAAAAAAAGAGTACTTTATACTGGTGTTTGTTTTACTGACTTAGTTATCCATCACTAAAGTGCACAATGTTCTCTAAAAGTGGACTTCTAGCAAACCACAACAGCAACTTTTGTTTTAAAACCAAAACAGTCTCTTGAAACGCCCATAAATTAAATCACCTGACCTGAATGACCAACCTTGTTCCCCTATGGCCAGCACAGAGTCATGACATGGGTCCCATTCAGTCACCAGAGTGTCATCTCACCCCTCTCTCTCTTTTTTTGGCATAGAGCTCATGTTCAAATAGGAGTCATGTCTAAACTGCTAGTAACTGTAAACTATGCAAAACTACAATAATGCATAACATAATAAAAACATTAAATAATATAGTAGGAAAATAAATATCATCAAGGCTTTTTTTTGTTTGTTTGTTGTTTTTTTTTTTTTTTTAAATAATCAGTCTCTATCTTGATACAGGAAGTCAGTGTTACATGATTCACTTCCGAGAACGACGATCACCGCAGTCCAAAGAGTTGGCTGTTCTCACTCTCAACAGTGAACATGTCATTCAGCTACTGCGCGAAAACATTGCTGCTCCGCGCTCAGTTAAGAACTAAACTGGTCCCGCATGTAGCTCAACAGTCTTATGCATTGCAAGTGTCTGGATATAAGATATTTGATAGACTTGGCCACGACCTGGACAATCTTTTTTTTTTTTTTTTTGCCGTCAGAAAATAAATCCTAAACTCTATGTGATATATATATAGCTAAACGTAATTTTGGTATTTTTTTGTGGCATTCAGGGCAGTTTTTATGTGTTTTTTGGTCACTTTAAGGTAACCTCTCGAAGGTTCTCCAGAAACCTCTACAGACCTAGTCCATATGAGCGCTCTTTTAGAGGGCAGATTATGGCTGTCTCATATAAGTTAGTATACAGTACATTTAAGTGTTATGTTAAGTGCTATGACACTCATATCTCATGCTCATAACATACATCTACCAAAAAATTTCAACCAATGATAGTCAAACCACTGACTTATATTCATGAGCGAATTTTGAATAACGACACCTTGTTTTTGTCGGCCACATGTTCAACACAGACTGTGAGCAGACGTATTTGAAATCAGTCAATGAAAGACGGGTTCACTCAAGCCTAACATGTAGGATATACAATATAACAACAATCAAACTGATATCAACTGTATGGGTGGTCCGGTATTCCTAAGAGGTGCATGTTTCAACAACTTCCAAACTAGTAGAGACACAGATTTCATCACCGCTGGGGAATGACCGAACTTACTGGGTGGCTATTTCTTAATCTGAGCCGAAGTTAGGACCCGTCGCTGCCAGGGCGCTTTTTGCCTAAATGGCTAGCAGAGTCTCTGTTTCGCAGATTAGGCTGGATCTTGTACATGTTGGGACCCATGGACCAGCGCCAGCGGGTCTCCGCGCTAGTCGGGACGACTGAGGCCGCTGCCCCGGCGGTGGATGGGCAGGGCTTGTTCTGCAGCAGCTGAATGAGCATGGTCATCTCCGGGCCCAGCCGTGGCACCATGCTGGTCCTGATACGGTCAACCGTGTCCTCATCACAGTCCATCAGGCTCTGCAGAAGCTTACCATAAAACCTAGGACAACAAAGAAACAGAGGATTTTTCTTCAGAGATTGCAACATGATTGGAGAAAAAATACAGAGCACACGTGCATTTTTTTTTTTGTCACGTTAAACCTCTAACATTGATGCATTTTAATGGGATTTTATTAGATCAGCACAACATAGTGCATAATGGTAAATTACAGTTGTAATCAGCTCCTTTAGTTGGACACTTCTAAATACAATTGAGTGCAACCAATTGACTTTACATAGTAAATCAAAATCTCATTATTATCTTTTCTATGAAAAATACTGCATTTACAGTCAAAGACAGTTAGGGCACAGTAGTGGGAAAAAACTGAATCATGAAGATCAATGTCAGAGATAAAATTAAACATCTGACAGAGGATTGTTCAATCTAAAACCAAAAAAGGGAAAGAGTGACGGACACCTGCACCTTGACCAAGACATGTCCCTCCCTGAACTGACAAATCTCTCAAACAGCATGAGGTCTAACCTCTGGGGGAGCTGCAGAGATCAACAGTGCAGGTGGATCACCACTGCTCATAGGCGTGTCACGATAAATTCAGCTGGATGATAAATTGTCCCAGAAGTTATTGCGATAAACAATAATATTGTTGTTTTGAGACCATTTTCAACCAATGACCATCATTGGTTGAAATTTTTGGTAGATGAGGTTGTTTTAATTTATCATTAATAGATTTGTTTCTTACTGCAACAGGCCTAACTAGCTGAGAACTCTACAAATTTGGCCCTTCATGGAAATCTGGCAACAAGAAAGCTATTGTTAAAAAAAAAAAAAAAAAAAAAACGCCACATAAAGTATATTTTGCAATTTTCCACAGAACATACAGAGGACAGTAAACACCCAAATGAATGTGTTCTGGCCAAATTTGACCAAAGTTGGACTTTCTGGTATTGTGGAAGCAAAAACTTGAACAGCATCCTGAAGGTGAGGCAGCAGGTCGCATCATCATACGGTGGGAATACTTTTCTCCAGCAGGGACATGTAAGCAATCATCTCAGCCACACAGCTAGAGCTGTGGCATAGTTTGGATCAATGTGTATTCATATATAACAAATGGCCTCAAAAATTACTTGAGTCCAATTAAGAATGTGTGGTAACTCTAAAATGAGGTAAGACCTCTGTTCACAGAATATTAAAAAGCAACAAGTCTTCAGAATGGATCTTGAGATATTTTGCAAAGAAGACTTCTACTTCCCAAATGTACAAAGCTAAAAACATATTCAAGTTGTTCTTTTTTTACTCCTGTAAATGCAGCAAATGCTGGTTCTACAAAGTTTTGACCCAGGGAAATTAAATGTATCTAAATTATAAACAGAAAAAAAAAAACATCAGTTGCTTACAGATCCCAAATGTGTTCTACTTTCGGTTGATCTGTCACTTAAAACTGAAATGAAATATTAATTTCTAATTTTGCAAGCAAATATATATATATATATATATATATATATATATATATATATATATAAAAGGTAAACATTTGCAACACGTTGTAAATTAATTAAGTGTTCTTTTGTCTTTCATTTGCATTCATGTCCATGCTGTGTTATCTGTTGTCGTGCGTATGGGAGTAACAAAACTGCAGTTCTAGCCCTGACTGAGTCTCGCGCTCCACCCTCCGATTCTTTTGTGTCCACTCCTAAACTGCAATCCAGCATGTATTACAGCAACAAAAGGAATGAAAACATCCAAACTTGATAGTCTTGTTTGATTCTGTCGTACGGTATGGAAAATTACTTAAAGAAAACAAAAAAAAGATCACAGGAAGCTTCAGAAATAAATAATAAATTCAGTGTTAAGCTTGTTAGACCAAGGGGGAAAAGGCGAAGGGAAAAGCTCACCTATTGGGGAAATGACTTGGCAGCTGTGCAACTTCACCAATAGCATCTGGGTTGGCTTGGGCAACGTTGCAGATGCCCAGCCTGCTGTAGCACTCCTCCTGGACTTCGGTTATCATTCTTTGGAAGGTGGAGCAGCGGCGGATGGTGGGGAATGCCTTGGAGATGATGCCGTTGGCGATGCACTTAAGGCTCTCCTTTACAAACGCTTTACCCTGGAAAGAAAAGAGCAGGGCTTCACACGTTCTCATGTCCTGCACAGTTACACCCATGTAATCTGACCCAGCAAGCAGCAATCAGAGAGAGGAAGCGGTAGAGAAAGAGAGATTTAAAGTGTGTACCTGAGTGTCAAATTTAGCAGCACTGTACAGGAAGGACTTGCAGATGTCATGTAAGCCATCTGTGTCGCACGTCGAGTTTTCCAGGCAAGCGAACGCTCCGCAGCCAACTTGGAGGGCACTGTTGAGGCAGCGTGCCACATCTGCTGTGTGCACAGAGAATGATCTGTCAGCATGGGAACCGACAGCGGGTTCACTGGGAATCACTGAGCTCATTACACAAGAGTTGCCAAGGATTCAGCAAAAAGAATGCAGCCAACAAAGGGGAATGTTTCATACTTTGGTGGTTCACAAAAGACGTACAGTCACTCAAGGCTGAAAGTGCCTTGACTGGAGTTTGGACACCTTAAAGCTCCAAGAATCTCAGACTCGGTCTCTTTGCAGGGACTACCGTTCGGCTCTTTTAAGTAGCATTTAAATGACGAGGACAAGGAATAGCAAGGCTGTAGATATATCTCTGTATAGCAAATGAAGACATATCCTGAATGTTTGAAAATCAGTTTTAAATGTCAAACAAAACTGAGCCCTTCAGAACCTGCCATCAACAATTAGCTCAGCTTTGATAGGTGGAATGGATTTTATACATGTAGAAATTATTAAATATATATATTTTTAAAAATGTTGCATTACTCATTGCAGGAATGTTGCGTGACTAGAATAGTTATTAGGCTGATGAGGCAAACAATAACCCCAATATTCAAATTCTCTGAAATGGCACGATCCTCAGCAATGTTCACTCATTAGATATTTGTGCCAACAACCCAAAAAAACCTGAGCTTGGTCCACAGCTGAAATTTCACATTACCCATCAGAACAAAGCAATAAAGCACATTGCTGAAAATCACAATGTCGACTTCTTCTTAATTTTTGATTCAAGAATCCATGGAGGAAGAGGGACTCAAATTCTACCCAACTGAAGAGCCTGCGCTCTCTTTGCAGTCATCTGAATCAGGGACCCTCTGTGTTTGACCCGAGTCAGATAAAGTGTGCCTGGAATAAGGGGCTCAGAAATTACTCTGAAAATTCAGCTTGCCATTTAAAAAAAAAATCTTATGATGATGAAGCAGTTTCTGCAGGAGTGAATGAGCATCCCTGTTCCCATTTTCTTTGTATCGTTGAGCTAAAAAAACAAAAAAAAAACAAACAACACCCAAAAAAAAAAAAACAATACAAGATTTACATTTTGCAGTGCGTTTTCCTGCAGAATCAGGATTTTGATTCACCACTAACAGATAAGAGATTCCAACTAATAGGGTTAAATGATTGCATCTAACCTCCCCACCCCCAGTGGCAGGCAGGCTTTTTTTTTTTTTTTTTTTTTTTTTTAAAACAAAGAGAAAAAAA
>NW_015114123.1:140107-184976 GCF_001443285.1 Poecilia latipinna
CTAAACCCCCCCCCCCCCCCGGGTGGGGGGTTTTTTTTTTTTTTTTTTTTTTTTTTAACCAAGCTGGAAAAAAAATGTACACCAATGTAACCTACTTCTATCCCTAACTTCAAAGCTGACATTAAAACGCTACATTAAAAGTCTTCCACTACGCTGATATATGCAGCGGAGACAGAGACTAACAGCATGACACAGCCTGTGCGCTCAGGTGTCAGCACCAAGCTCCATGCTCATCTGTTGCCGGCAGGACACCGGCAAAAACCACAGCGTTAATCCCGCACCCGTGAAGCTACTCGCTCGATCGCACAGAAAAAGCCTGCATAGGCCAAAAAAAAAAGAAAAGAAAGAAAGAAAAAAATGAGGAGAAGAAAAAAAATCTCCTCGTAGGTAAACCAGTGCATTTGTGTAAATGATGTGTAAAAAATATATATATATATATATATATATAATGATAAAGCAGTGCTCTCTGAAATGTATGCAGATGGAGGCATCTTGCTACTTACAAGGGCTGTTGACAGAAAAGCGTACTCTCCTGGGTGAATAGGACTCGTTTTGCTCCAGTTCATATGCAGATGCATTCAGCACCATCAGGAGAAAAAGTCCGGTCCTCAAAGGCATTGTCCTCTCAGCGCAAGAGATCGCACAACTAAATGCACAGAGACGCTTCCTGCTTTGTGTGCAGTTCATAAGAATGAACGCTCCTGGAGCCTCGGCTGAGCAAATCTAGGCTGGAACAAGTAATTTCCTCCTACTGTGCACTCCTCTCTATCCTTTTGACTTGAATGACAGATTGCACCGATGTCAGGTCTGCACGGGTTTATATGGGAGCGCTTTATGTTACGAGTTCAGCGCTCGGACCAATCACAATCCAGCAGCAGCGTGGCGCTGCTCTCCCTGCTATCATCAATTGATGGAATAATCTAACAGCGGTCAACGCTACCGGGTCATGCAGATTGACATCTGGGCTTTAGCGCCTGATTTACTGTACGATGCAACATGTTTTCTTTTCTGTTCTGATTCTAAAGATGACTTTTAAAGAAGTCTTTCCCGAAAAGTCTTGTTTTAGCATTAATAATAATAATAATAATCTTTCAGCATGAGTTACATTTTACTTAACCTTAATAACAGAAAATTGCAGCTCTCCTCATGAACATGACGGGGCTGACTCTAAGTAAGTCGAATTATATATATATATATATATATATATATATATATAATTTCAGGATGAGGAATTCTTTCCAGGTTTGGGCTATATGTGCTTTTTACATTTTTCTAAAATCAACAAATCTGATGCCAAATCTATTTGTTTTTAGCAACATGTTGCTCAGCTTTCTGAGTGAGAAGAGTGTCACGATCCTCGGGTTATTTGCATAATTTCCCTAGTGTTTATATCTGTTTAATTTTCAGCCATATTCTTTTCAGTTCGCCTCTTTCTGTTTACTTTCTTAGTTGTTTTTTGTGTTCTGTTCTGTAGATTCAAAACGATGTCCCTTTTTCGTTGAGTACTTTTTTTAATCACCTGTGTTTGTTTTTCATTTTCCATCAGTCTGCCTGTTGGCCTTCACTAACAGGTGCATCTATTTTGTAATCAACCACTTGTATCTTGTTAGCAATCACTCACACAACCAGTATCTAAGCCTTTCTGTTTCCTGCTGGATTTTTCTGGACAGTCTTTCTAGACCTGCATTTGCTGCAGTTTTCCTCTGTAAGTTCTCCATATTATTCTTCCTTACACAATAGTCATTTTACTTGAGTCAGATATGCATTTGGATCCTTTATCAAAGAGCATGTTCCCTGCAATCTAAAGGTGATGGCTTTGACTGCAGCTTCCACTGCTGCCACATACCGGTGTGCCCCTGAAGTTGCCTACCAACCTGCCTATTGATGTTTAAATGTGTGCATTTATGAGTGCGGCTGGCGATTGTGACTGAAGTGTAAAGCGGTTCGAGTGCTCAGCATGACTAGAAAAGCACCATAGAAGTTCAATCCATTTACCATTTGTTGAATTTCTCGTTACAAAAACAGGACCATTAGATTTCCCAGAAAATGTTGACTGCAGACTTGGCTTGAAACTATAAAACTTGAAAGAACTAAAGAGCGAGGTTAGAGTTTTTAAAGCGAGGTTATGTGAAGTTATTATCAGTAATGGCTGCCTCAATTGGAGAGCCTTGTACTATAATGGTAAGGGAACTGCTATCATTAATGATTTCGCAGAATCTCACTTTAAAACGTCTGAACTATTCTGTCAAATCACAAATGCAATCTCATTTAGGATAAAAATGACATTTGTGAGCATATGTTCTGTTTTTCATGTATCAATTTGTAAAATATAATGACATTTTGTACTTGAGGTCCATTTATAACACAAACTTTTCTCCATGGTGGGTGCATCCATGGATTGTACATGCTGAAAACTTTAAATTACTTCTGTCAGAGCTGTTTAAGAATATTACAGTACAGTGGCACCCTGTTGTCATACGTTACATGTTACAACAAAACCTAAAAATCATCACTAAACTTGCTTTCAGCAAACATCTGTGTAACGTCCATGCCTCTTCTGAACAGCTCAGATTTTGCGTAACTGGCCAAGTTACACAGACTCCCCAGCTCTTTAACACATTAATAACATTTTTAATCAACAAGTGTTGTAGTCAAATTTAGCAGGTACTTCACCAGATGTCAACAGCCCTGGCTGAATGTCAACCCAAAACATTCAAATGACATATTTCCTTTATCGCTCTGACATTTTCCTGAACCGTGCTCCGTGATGACGCCATTGTTTCTTTGGCTTTAGGAAATCAACTTGACATGGAAATGAGCTACTCGCACAAACTGCGGATAATCGCCGCCCTCTCTGGAACTGCGAAAAAGCGCTGGCTTGGAGTCCAGCTGCACGTGCCCGACATACAGAGGATTATGTGTGGGACTGTAAGCTATCATTTATCATGGAGGCCTCACGCCTCCTCACATCGTGCAACGCTCAGCCGTTTCAGACAGGATGGAGGCTGAAATATTCCGATAATCAAAGGAGGGATAGATTCAGATGGAGATTTACTGCTACAGGTCCCCTGACAGTCATGTAGCGATGCTATTTCTCTTATCACACATGTTGGGGATCAGCTAGTCTCTCTGAGCCAAGCATACATGAACTCCAAATACTAAATAACCTTGATTTATTTTATTTTTTTCTTATCCCTCCCGAGTCAGAAAGGGTAAGTAATTCAAAATCATTGCCCCGTCTCATTATTAGCAGGAGTTTAGCATCTTGTCAAACTGTTGGAACCTGATGCCTGGCGAGAAAGCCAACGATGGGCCCTTGCCAGCTGCACCAGTGCCCTTTTAATGGAAAAATAAGATACTTTAGTCAGTCTAATGAATAAGCTGCTACCAACTGTCCCACTAAATCTTTCTCAATAATCTAAACACAAACAGTAGCAGCTTACAATTTGGACGAATATATTCACTCGTTTTTACGAAGGTAAGACAAGAACTTAATGAGGATTTTGCCTCGATGGCACCCAGCCAGTAGCATATGGAGGGTTCCTCATTGATGATGCAGTGTCTTTTCCAGGTTTTCAACCCGATGATGCTGAAATAATAACTCCTCGATGATGTTCCTCTTGATGATATTAACTCCCTGACGTTATTGCGATTTAACAGGTAAGCAATTTCACACTTTGTTCAAATTAAATTAATTTGTCTTGTCCCAACAACACCCTTTTCCCCTCTAACTTTTCTGCTTGTCACACTATAAATGCAACTAGTCTTTTCCTGAGCAGCCTTCCAGTTTACTGGTTATTGCAGCACTCGGATTTGTGTGCTGTACGACTGTAATCATGTCGTTGTATGTGTTAGTTTTCTGGTTTGTCTCTTTTTCAGGAGAAGTTCGGTTGGCCGTATTGACAGGTTCAGAAGTTGGTCTTCTTCTTGTGAGCGCTTCAGTGTGCTCTCTTATCTCCTGGAGCTCTGCCATACCACAAGTACATTTGAGACGGCCCTTTGTGGTTTCCTCTGGGGAAAAGCATAATGAATTCCTTTGTCAGGTAGGAGAAGGTGTTATACTTTGTTTTTGGAGATATGACAGGGAACGGTGGCATGGCACGGGAGATCGAGGGCAGAGTTCAGTGAGAGGACAAATCTGTTAGAGGATAAACATTGAGGCCGCTGAAACAGCTGAGGGTTTTGCATTCATTTCCATTGAGGTACATGAACTGATTCACTGATTGGAAGCCACTTTGCATCTTAGTTGAATTTTGCCCTAAGCTCATTGCTGTATGCATTAAAAATACTGCTTCACTTATAACCATTTTACAACTGCATATTTTAGGTATTTTTTAGATTTAACACTGAAGTAGCAAAATGATTTCATTTTATTTTTCTATCAATCACTATCAATTACAGTTTTTTTTCTAAATCAAAAACACAAATTATTTCCTTTTTTATCAGCTAAATACTTTAAATGTCAAGGACCCTGTCAACTTGTGCCCACTAGAGGGAGTGTGATCAGGTTTTACTGACTATAAGTCAACTCCCACAGTGCAACATATTCAAATGCTCTAGTATGTGGTAGAGTTGAAAAGTAGACTTTATGATTATTAAAGGAAATGAAAGACCACCTGCAGGATTACAGATACAAACATTGTAAACCCACTCAGCTCTGGTTTGTTGGCCCTCCCTTTGCAACTGTGAGTGTGCGCCTGTGTTTTGATGTGTGAAGTTTGGCCAGGGGGATAATGTGTTTTTCTCTCCAACTGCAGATGCTTGCGGTGTTCACATAAGAATAACACTTAATTTTGAGGGAAATATTTTAGTGGGAGGTGGGCTTTGGGCAGAATGAACGTATAATCCTTCAGTTAGCTACAGCATCCATCACTTTAGCAACCCTAAAAGCAGGAATTATGTCATATTTAATCATTTTACTATTTTGTCATTCTCTCCTAATACAAATAAGTGAACAAGCTTATGAAAATGTTTTTTTTTTTTAATTGTAAACTGCTTGTGTGAGTCAGATTATTCTGACCAATATTGCTTCCATCACAACCTTTAACTCTTTGTGTTTTTGGTCAAACGTGTTCAAGTAAAATATTGAAACAAAGTTTCTGCTAACACAACTGTCAAACAAAGCTCATTTGTGTTATTCACTTCTCAAAAAACATCTACTTTAAACAAATCTCAGTGTAAGGTGGAATTTCAAGAGGGCCAATAATTAGAAACATAAACCTAAAACATCTCATTAATGCATCAGCAGAAAGGAACATTTGACTTGTTTTTATGAAAGATGTATCTTCATTTTTACTTTCAGACAGCTGTTTGTTTTTCCTGAGGCTGATGCAAATTTGACTTGATGGAAAAACTCAGATGTTCTACATTCCTGAAAGTACATCCAGTACAAGTTTTAGAACAATGCATCTGGTTAAATAAAACCACAACCTGTTGTTGAGTAACATGAAATATTAGGTTCTAAGTATTGCACACGTGTATCTCCTGAGGAGGACGTACAGTACTAAGAAAGTATTTACCTCTCCCATATTTCATCTGTTTGCATTTTGTCACTCAGACATTTTTTTGGTCAATAAATCTCAACAAAACACAAATACCCATCCATCCATCCAGCTGAGGAACATAGGCCATTTAGTCCTGGGTCTCCTCTTAGAGCTACATGCCCAGAACAGTTCACCAGGAACGCATCCTGGAGGCACCACAACTGGCTCCTCTCGAAGCACAGAAGTAGTAGCTCTACTAGTAGATGCTCTTGGAAGACCAAGCATCTTATCCTATCTCTATAAGAGAACCTGGACACCTTGTGAAAAAAAAAAATAAAAAATCAGTCACTTGTGTCTCCAATGTTGTTGTTTTGGTTGTGACCCAAAGTTTGTGAGCATAGGAGAAAGTCGGAACATAAATCAACCTTTAAGTTGAAAACGTCATCTTTTGACTTATCTATCAGCACCCGTTTCACTCCAGACTTCGTACCAATCCCCCTATCGATCTCCCACTCCACTTTTTCCCACACTCGTGAACAAGACCCTGAGATAATTAAACTCGTCCACCTGGACTTGACCTCCTCCCCGATCAAGAAACCACTCTACTCTTTCAACCTGATGCTGAAAGAGTAGCATCAGTGGCCTTGGATTTGGAGGCACTGATCCTGAACCCGTCTGCTTCTCACTCTGCTCCAGCAAAAGCTGGTGATTATGACCTGATGAAGCCAATATGTCCATATCATCTGCAAAAAGCAGACACTCAATCAACCCTCAGGCCACCAAACAGGATCTCCTCAACTCCTTGCCTGAACCAAAAAATTCTGTTCATCAAAGTTATGAACAAAATTGGTGACAAAGGTCAACCTTGGTAGAGTCTAACTCTTACCAGAAATGATCAATACTTACTGCAGACCAAGCTCTGACACCCTAACGGCCCGAATCAAAAGGCTTGGCACCCCATTCTCCTGCAGTGCCCCCCTCAGGTTTCCCAGAGGAATGCTTTCGAACGCCTTCTACAAATCCACAAACACATGTCGACTGGTTGGGCGAACATGATGCTGCTGCGGATGTAGAGCTGGTCCCGTGTTCCACAGCCAGGACAAAAACCACCCTGCTCATCCTGAATCCGAGGTTTAACTATCCATCGGTCTGTCCTCTCCAAAACCAGGGAAGCTTAGGAGTGTGATCCCATGTAGCTGGAACACACTCTGTGGCCCCTCTTTTTAAATAAGACAAAGATAACTTATTGGGAAAAGCTCTCCAAAACAAGTCTGTGTTAAAAGTAATTTTCCCCATTGTAAAATCAGGAATTACCTGTGATTACCCATGTTATTTGGAAAGCTGTGTTTAATTTCATATGCCAAAACCAGGCCTAACTGCTGCCAGCCCAGTAAAATCAAGTTTTCACTTAAATAAACCCAGTCTAACAACATGGAGTTGGCTAAAAAAAGCAACACATCAACAAAATTATTGACATCTGTCAACCTGGACATGGTTACAAATACACTTTTAAAGCTTTGGGGCTTCAGTGAATTGTAGTGGGAGCCATGATCCACAAATGGTGAAAACAGGAGTTGCAAACAGAGCCAAAATGATCCCAACAGCACAGAGACGACTCTTTCAAGAGGTCACGAAAATCCCCAAAACGACACCCAGTTAACTGTAAGCTTCACTTCCCTCAGTTCAGGTCAGAGTTCATGCCGCCACCACAAGAAAGAGACTGAGCAAAAAATGGCCTGTGTGTTTGTCTCAGTTTTTCTAGAACAAATCCTGATGATCTCCATTAGGAGAACATCTCTGGACTGACGAGACACAAAGTTGAACTCTTTGTGTGTCCCAATCCACCTGTGGCAAAATTAGCACCACATTTCAGAAAAAGAACATCATAGCCATAATACGGTGGCAGTAGTGTGATAGTCTGGGGCTGTTTTGCTGCTTCACGACCTGGAAAACCTGCTACACTGGAATCGTGAGTCCTACCGTCTACCAGCAAAAACTGAAGGAGAACGTCATCTGTTTGTGACTGAAACAGAATTAAAAACTTTTGGAGTGGTCTAGTCAAAGTTCTGACACGAATGTCGATGAGGCACATTACTTTAAAAAGCCTGCTCATGCCTGAAAACCATTGAATGTGACTGAATTACAGCAAATTTGAAAAGACGATTGGGCTGAAATTCCTCCACTGTGCTGTAAACGACTCGTATCAAGTTATCGCAGCAGCTTGATTGCGGTCGTTGCTGCTAAAGGCGGCCCGACCTGGGTTTGAGGGGCAATCACTTTTTCACACAAGGCTATAACGCAGTTTTGTTCCCCTTAATGATATATGCCTTAATTCAAAACTGCATTGTGTGTTTACTTGTGTGTCTTTGACTAATATTTCAATTGCTTTGATGTTCTGAAATACTGAAGTGTAGCAAACATACAAAGGGGATAAATACTAATTCACACCATTATAGATTACAATGCACATCTTGCCTCTTTGTGATGGAAAATAATTTTTCTATTTATCTCTTTTTATGTGTACTGACACCCATGCAAACATTTAATTATTAACTTTAATGACCAAAATCACAGTGCCTGTCCCCTCAAAAGGGAGATGTCTCTATGCAGCGCGCAGTGGTACCTAGACTACGTTCCCTGCAACCGGCCATCTGGTTTCAGTTCAGATCCATCTGGAATTGACTCCAGCACAGGCATCTCAAGAATACATTTTGGAGTGGTGCCCACATCCGTTCACACAGACAAGTGTTTTCAATTAAGTGATTTTTTAAATGTCTCTAAAACCAAAGAAAATGAGCAGAGTTTAGGCCGGTGATGGTGACAAACATCACATTTGGAATTAGATGAATCAAAATAACTTGCTTTAATAAATAAACGTAGGACGTTTTTTTTGGGGGTTTTTTTATGACTCCTGTCCTGGAGTTTGACAAGGCTGTGCTTTGTGCGCTGAAGCACAGAGATCCAAGCAGAAAGATCATTTTAAGTTAAAACCAACATGAAGGATCCCCTCACTGCCAAAGCAAAATAACAAATTAGCTTCATATGTTGCAAACTGCTTCAAACTACGAGGAGAACATTTTAAAGTTTGGAAGTATTTGGCCTTCTTGATTTAATGCCTCTGGTTATTGCCAAAGAATCAGTTTTTAATTTCTCAAATAAGTGACGCAGCAATTTTACTCCTCTGTTTTTCCTGCATAAATGCTAATTAGAAGCAAAATAATGACTCTTCTATTCAACTTGCTGAAAAACCAAGAAACAAAATGAACCTTTGAAGAGATTTGCCTGTGTGCTCTGAGCAGCTGCATTTATAATCACTAGTAAAATAAAATAGCATTTATGTTACCTTACTTTAGTTGCTCCAAGGCTTGTATGGCTTCAGTATTTTAAATATCTTTATTGTAAGCTGTAATGTATTCCAAAATATGGAATATATGCTGTCCAATTAAGCGGCGGCAGTGAGTCCACACAAAGTACTAGGCCATTTTTTTGTTTTGCATGGCAACCCCGGGTTACCATCCGTACCCTTTAAGGTCCCCGTCAGGCAGGTCGCTTCACTCACATTTATGCAAAAATGTTTTACAAATTTAGAACAAAAATATTTTAAACATGAATACTTAGTAAGTTCTTGCTTTTCATTTGTTGTTTAATTAATAATAAGGAGTATTCAGTACTTGAGCATGGTAGCTTTAGATGTGGTCCGACTGCTCTATGTTCCCATCTTGGGGGCAGGAAGGGGCCACACACACTAGTTCCTGTCAGGAAGGATGTTTGTGCAGTCAGCTCCCATATTGTTCAATATGTACAGACGGCTGTCTGCCCTCAGGCTTTACTGCGCCACGTCAACGCTGCATTTTTATCCTTATGGTGTTTGATGCATTAATATCTCCACAGCCCCCCTTTCTCATGTGATTGTGAAATATGCTGGAGTTGAATAAAAATATATATAATTCATATTCAGCATTCTTAAACATGCCACGATGTTTGTGAGTATTAATACGTCTCGAATGTTTGCACATTTTGTCACATAACAAGATCAACAAAACCTCAATAGATTTTATTTGGGTTTTACTTAATAGGCCTAAATAATAAGTGCATAATTGTGAAGTGGTGACGCCAAAGTTCAACCTTTTAGTGGACAAGCAAGATGCTTTATATGAAGACATACAGCTTAGTGGTGGTGGCAGCATCATGCTGGTGGATGGTTTCCATCAGCAGACTGAGGGATGCTGGTCAGAGTTAAGAGATGGAGTCTAATGAAAAAAACATGCCTGTTAGAGGCTGCTAAAGATTTGAGTGGGTTGGAGGTTCTCCTTCCATCAAAAAACCACAGCTGGGTCTATAAAGCATTGAGTCACTTTTTAGATTTTCATTGTTTGAGAAACTTCAAATTATTTATCGTTTGTACATATCAGTTTGCTGACAAAATCACTTTTTGTATACAGCAGGGGAACACAGTGCTTCACTTCGGATAAAGCAACGAAGCAAGAAAACACAAAAGAGAAGGAACTAAAAGGCAAAAATAAAGACAAATGTGGAAGAACGTGCAGAGAAAACATATTAAACTAAGGCAAGGAAAACACATACTGAAATCAAGTCAAAGAAAAAGAACAAACAAAAGTTCAAGTCTACATTTAATTCAAATAGTTCCAGTAAGTGTGTTAGTCATAACAATTTTTTTTTCTGATTTGAACAAATGTAGCTAAGCTAAGCTAAGCTGAACTGAATAATTAAACATTTTTTTCCTCATGAATAAAAGTCTTTAGCTTTCAATTATACTCTGATAACACAAACTAAACTGCATTCGTCATCAGAGGGTTTCTATATCTGTCGCTGCCATCTGCAGGCCCAAGGAGCCGAGCTTACTCACACTTTAAAAAGTATAAAATTTAGACTCACATACTGGCCAGAAATTTCTTCTCTATAACTGCAACAGCTAAAAAATATTTTTCAATCAGTCCAATTTGGTTGTTATGTGAGTGAATACAAATCGAGGTACTTATTAGAAATTGCGTCTTAAAATTGAGCTTATTAACGTCTCCCCTGGTTACACTGAGAACTTCTTCTGTTATGCAAAAATTTTGTAGTACACAAGAAATTCACAATCAAAGCGTAACTTTTTAAAGTCATAAAGACTTTGTGGAGCTCCTACTGTCATCTTGTGTTTCTGGGGTATTTCTTTCATACATATAAGGTCTTCAATCAAATAAAAAGCCTCAAAATGCTAAATTACTCATAAATATTCTTGATTTTTATCATGTTGCTGAACACATTTTAGACAGCGGTACAAGGCTTCAAATTTGGAAGGTGGTTACGGGTTTGATTAATGATGCTGAGTATTTCTCCATGGTCTTGCGGTATTCATTACAACCATGCATAATTCCCAATCAGGGAACACTCCATCATAGCAACATAGCACTGCATCAAGAGCTCCTCAACACAGCTGAGAGAAGGTTGACTTGGTAATTGAATATGACGACAGCTCATGTTGGGGACATCAGCAAGATGCCACAATGTTTATGACGCTATTGCTTTGCGGGGAGATGAGTACACAATCACTGTCTTCCACAGCTGCCACATTTTTCCGTGCTCGACACATCTTTATGGTCAAACACATTGGGATCTGTTGTGTAATTATATGTAGCACGTGCATTGTGTCACCGAATGAAATATACCTCCAATAATATGCAACTGACTGCTTCCCCCCCCCCCATCTTGCTGCATGGAATTCTGTTCGGTCTCCAAGGTCACAAGGTCTCATTCGGATTTTGTCTCTGCGTTTTCTAAAGCACGCGAGTTGACTTTATGCGACTTAAAAACTTGGAGCATTTCCTGAGGTTGTAAGTAAAATGTCAGCGGCATAGTTTAGTCAAAAATACTTCAGGATTTTGGTGTCAGAGCTCTTCCATATCACCTGTATATTGAGACATATTTTTATACTCCAACACTAATACTTCTCTCAACTGCAGTCTGTCTGTGGATGGAAACAGATTTCCTTTGTGTGTACATGAAGAGTGATCATTGCTGAATTTCCTTTATGAAGTTCAGGGCAATCTATTAAACAATTTGGGATCATTTGCATGAAGGTAACAAACATGTATCACCTAGTGTTAGTGGTAACGCTATACATCCAAATAAAAGGGGTCAAACACAGTAAAAGTTGAGGTCAGCCCAGGGCTGATTGTGTTTACATGTCAGTAGGTGTGACAGTGAAATTTCACCTTTGTACCCTCCAAATTTGTCTCTTGACTAAATATCTAAATTTCCATATCTAATCCTGGATCTGAAGATTCAATTTCTCTGCCCTCAATCAGAAAGTGACCACAAAAGTCTCTTGGGAAAGTAATCTGCCAGAAAAACTACTGACTTTAGAAGACCCATGTTTGATTAAGCTTTCCATCTTAGACATTGGTGTCAAGCAGTGATGCTTAAACCTAAATTAATGCAAACTTTTCCAAATACTACCAACTTCACAGACTTGCAGTCTTTTAGCTCAACATTTTACAAAACGAGAAACAAAATGATTTGTACAAAGTGACTGGTTATAAAGTGCTGCTCATTTATGAGTTAGAGGTTTACCTAAAAAGTTGAAATGAAGTCTAAAGGTAGAAAGATTAACACAAACCTTAAAAGTCAATATGGCTGCCTTTGTTACAGATGTTATTGATAAGAAATGTTTTTGTTGTTGTTTTTGTGTAGTCTTCAGTGCATTGCGTTGTAAATAAATTCATCACACTAAAAGACGTGGAGGAATATTTTCATGTTGAAGTCATGCAAAGAATTAACATAATTAAAAAGACACAAATGGGTCCAGGAGATGATTGTATATATGCTGCTATATATGCTGGTCAAGCTTCTCACATTGCCCAAAAATATGCATACAACCCCAAAGACCCTTCAAGGATTGAGTTGGTCGAATGTATGAATTGATGAATCAATGCAGAGGGATGGATGGCATTAATATACATTGAGTGTAGAAAAAAAAAAGAAGTGTCACTTTCAACCCAATGTATCCACTGTGCTATGCAGAGATGGAACCAGTAAAAAAATGTTCTGGCTGTTCCCTGGAGGGCCTGTAAGATGAGGGAGTGGGCCACCGCAAGCCCACAGGGGGCCGACAGAACTCCTGAAACTAGGCAGGCCTCCAGCTCCCAGCATGCATACCATCCCATCTTCCTACCCTCAGGAAATACTGCAATGGTTTAGACTGGCTTTTCACTGTGCCATGATGCTTTCATTAAACTGGTTCACTCCCTGTTTTCCACTGCTGAGCATCTCTCCCATCTGTGTTCACTCACAGCCATCGTCTAATCTGCATAGGCTCTGGGGGACAAAGAGACCATACTCCTGAGACACAGCAATTCACGATAAATCTGACTGGATTCCCCAGCGTCCCCGACAATGCATTAGCGAGGCTGCATCGTATTGAAGTAGCATCTCGGCTTTATCTGATAATAATAATTGTTTGTGCAAACAAACTCAACGTTATTACATTGTTGTTGCCAGTATTGACGCTAATACGGTTCTTTTTTTTTTTTTTTTAAAGGTGTTTTGAATAATTTAGTCATGAGCTATGTAGGGCACTCTTGATTTAGCACAGGGAAAGTTAAACCTTCCTGTTTTAGCAGCGGCTAACCACATGTGTGATCAAAGAGAAGCAACAGAGTTAAATGGTCTTTGGCAATGCTGGTTGCAATGTGAGTTATACTGAAGGCAGATTAGCTGGATCAATTTAATGTGTATTACTAGTTTAATAAACAGTCAAATTAATGTTTGCATAAAAAGCAAATCTTTAACAGGCAAAGCCCATCAGCAGACCCTAAAGTGGCACAGTGTGAGTTCTTACTATACCGCACTGCATTCTCAGCATCATCTTCTCAATTTCTGCAAATAGAAATGTGGAGATAAAGTTATGTTCAGTCGCAGCTTCACAATGGGATTAAACAATAGCTGCTCGCCTCATTCTGTGCAACTTTCAGACGCAATAGGATGTATGGAAAGCATAGAGAGATATTCCTCATGCTTATAAACTCATCAATGGCAGTACTTACCACAACATAAGCATGTTGTGATATGTGGTCTACAGTGGTGGGAAGTACAAGTACTTCGTTACTGTACTTAAGTACAATTTTCATGCATCTGTACTTTACTTAAGTAGATTTAATGATGGGTACTTTCTACTTTTACTCCACTACATTTTACAGTAAGTATCTGTACTTTCTACTTCACTACATTTCTACAAAACTGTCGCGTTGCTCGTTACATCCAAGTCGCGTTGCTCTTTTTTTCCGTTAAAATGTGAAGTTCAGGGTCTTAAGGTGGCGCCGTAAAATCCAAGCATAACGTGACTTAGTGTCTGTTGTCACCCATCGCCTCCACCTTTACTCGCACGCGGAGCTCCAGACATGCGCAGTGGTTTCCTCTGAGCGGGAGAAGATGTCTAACTAAACGATAATAGCTGCATAAATCATAAGATATGACGACATGTAAAACCAGCAGCGCTTCGCTTTCACAGACGGTGGGACTTTATCCAACTTTTAGCGTCACTTGGAAGGAAAGCTTAAAGAAAGGTAAGCTATGTGGACGTGATGCTAGCAAAGCTAGCTGTACAGAGACACATGTTGCATCTGCGATGAAAAAAGTTGTCACTCATGCGCTGAATTATTGTGTGGAGGTGTTGACTGAGGTGTCGCATTTATGGGACAACGCTGTGACCAAAGTGCAATATAGTGATATGACATTCAGGAACGATCCGATTCTTCTGGACGGATCTTTACTAAGGTTGATGGGACTGAAGCCTCACTGAGTGCCGTTCTTTGTTCTTGTGTACACTGCAAGGTATGTATGTATATATATATATATATATATATATATATATATATATATATATACACACACACACACACACACACACGCACACACACATTTATTTAATTGCCGAATAAGTAAAAGTTGAACTATGATCACAGAGCATGCTCATTGATTGATTTCGTCTCCTGTCATGGTGGCAAACATGCAGTGGGAGGGAGGATGAGAACAGTCACGGTGCTCCTTCTTGTTGCGCCGTTGGACAGTGTTCATAGTGTCGTTTACCGTTAATTGCTATGTTTCATGGTTTAATGGTGCAGACAGTTGTGGTTTCTGACATGGGCAGTATGGGCAACTGCCCAGGGCGTTATTTCTTTTAGGGATGGCAGGAGACCTCTGTGGATTGTGGCACAGCCATGAAAGCAAAACGGAATGAAATGAGTTTTAATTGATACTGGTTAAATATATTTCAGCTCTAAGTCTTTAATATCTAGGTGTTTTTTTGGAAATGTGGATCTTTCAGATCAATCTGAGAACCAATTTTGATAAACTTAATTTTATTGTGTCATGTAGCGCAGGGCGCTGGTCTTAGTCTCGGGTTCGGTGTTCTTGACTACAACTCTGCTACGTGGCTCCTTGGTTGCATGTCCTCCCTCACCCACCTTCTTTCTATCCCCTTTCTGTTGGATTTCTTTCTAAATAAATGTCACTAATGAAGTTCATGCTACGTTAGGACAGGAAATAAGATGTTTCCATCCCTGAAATTATGATGCATAGAATCACATATCTAAGTCTAAACTCTTACAGAGAATAAACACAATAAGAACATGTTTAATCTGTGACATTGTTTATTAAAATGGCACATTTCTTATGTATTAAAATTAAATACTATCGGCACACTTAATGATATTAGCGATTAGGTTATGTATTCAGCAAGTACTTTTACTTTTAATATTTTTAAAAGCCAGTACTTTTTTACTTTTACTTAAGTAAAATGTTAATGTGGTACTTTGACTTTTACTTGAGTACTTTTACTTAAGTACATTTTTTGAGTACTTTCTCCACCACTGGTGGTCTATATCAACTGACATGATCAGATGATATAGACCACATCATAACTAATGAGAATAGGTTTAGAAGATTTATGCCGTTGCTCCTTGTTTTCCTGCTCAACAAACTGAGATGAGTTCACAAAACATAATATATCTCTCTACAGATGTCTTTTCCTGATTCTGAACGGAGCCCAGGCTCAGATCTCTGTTCCAGTTTTGGTGGAAGCACCAGCGGAAGCTCGGTCACCACAGAGAGGGTATGCAGTATCATTGTGACGTGTTGTTCTCCTTAAAATTCTGCTGCGGAGCAAAACAAAACAAAACAAAAAAAACAGCATCCTGCCATACAAATCAGTGACCATCATATCCTCCCTACAGATATCCTGGATGGAAGGCAAGCCGGAGAAATTATTTTACTGACTAAACCATACACATACTGTGCAATGCAGAAATGCAAAAGTTTTGGATTCAGTCAGAATGTTGCTCTAAACAGCTTCTCTCTCTCTCTGTCTGCTATTCTACCCCTTTATACGACATAAAGATGCTCATTCTTTAAAATTACTTCCTGCAGGACCAATTTTTTTTTTCCCAAGGTTGCCTTGGTGAACCAGCCTAAGTCAAGATTAAGATACTCAGGGTTAATTGAACCTGAGCATTTTGAGAAAGTCGGTACATCTGAGTCTCCTGTTGAAACAAGCAAGAACCACTAAAACTATATACTTACTATTAACTGAAGAACTCTGGACTGAGAGGGCTCCAGAAAGAAGTGTCTTCTCCAGATACCTTCAGTTTTGAATAAAAGCTACAGCTGCTCACGTGAGCAAGCCAAATTGCCTCTTCAGAAACATCTTCAGGCTCCCACATACTTCACGGTCACATGCTTTGAAGATGTTCTTGTTTGCACACATCTTTCTTAAACAACACAGGCCACCCGAGGCACATCACTCCCGCTTCAGTCTAAGTCACACTCCTACCTGCGGAGGTTCACACTCCCTCCTCTAATTTGCTTTTACGATTTGGTCAGAAAGAGAGCGGCACATTATAGCAGGTATTTAGTGAAGAAACATATAAATGTACATAAATCCTCAATGTGTCACAGCCTCCAAAAAGCATTCATGTCTCCAGCAGATACCGCATATTTCAAAACATGTTAGAAATTGAATTGCTGGTCTTATTGCTAACATTGTCATACCGACAAACAAAGGAAAAGTTTATACAGACTTATCAGTACAACCAATAAATAATGTCATGGACTTCCATGGCTGAGCAGCTGCATTTAACCTTTTCCATCACCAGATGCAACACAAGCATTTGGGGGAATGATATAAAGCACACTGTCATGGAAATCCCTGAAATGATGAAATATGCCTCTGTCTGATAATCCAGTGGATGAAACTGAATTCGGTAGTTGCCAGGTGATCGGCTCTTGCCTGACAGCTCTGTGTCAAGCCAAAGTGGGGACTGCCTTTCAGTAGCGGGGGTTTGCCCCTAGGTTCCAGTGAAAGGTCACAAGACCAAGATGATTTTGGTCAGTTTTATGCTTCTGACTTTGTTGGAACAGTTTACAAGTGGCTTTTCCTGTTCCATCATTGCTGTGCACTTGTGAAGAAACCAAGGTCCATAATTATACTGACGAGTATATTTGTTGTGGAAGACGTTGCATGATCCTTAGGGTTTAAGTCTGGGATGTAACTCAGGTTCCTGTGTCCAAAGACGGGCGACCGAATACGTTTGGTGATATAATTGTAGTTGTTAAAAGGCTCTGGTTGAATCTCTGCAACAGTCGAGTGTCGCTTCAAGCCTCCCATTACAGTCAGGTGGCACTTCTCACTACTTCACTCTGGAGAAGCCAAATCAGCCCCTAAATTGTGCTGGCTGTGGACATCATGACACATTTTTCTCTTTCAGTCTATTCGGTGAAAAGTCTACTGATAGAAAGGCCTTTTACAGTTTCCAAATATATCAGCTCACCTCTCTGTGCAAAGGGCTAAAAATGGTTAAGCTGCCATGCACTTTCCATCAGTTCGCCAGGAACTGAATGAAACTCTGACAGACAGAGAAGTGCAAACAAGGCAAGGACTGTGTCCCAGGCTCTTCTCTTTGTGTTTCCAGCAGGACGGATATTAACACACAAATAGAATATACCGCTAAATCTAAAAGACACACGCGCACACGCACACATGCACACACAGCTGCCTGCAATAGCTAAGATTAGCAAGGGAGCAAAACATGGTAAAGTTGTGGTATTACCATAAAGCAAACTGCAGTGGTGGGTCCTAATTATATGTTGGTGGATTTGTCATTACAAATGATTTTTTTCCCATTACGTAGATGGTTTACAGCCGTGGTTTTATGGGGCTGCAATTATGCACAACTGATATGCTAACATGCTCGTAATGATAATGCTTTCATGGTGAATTTGATTTAATTGCATGTTCACCCTTGGAGTTTAGTCATAGTCATTTTAAGTCCACGGCTCTAAACAAAAATAATAGCAGTTGTATGCGGAGATGTTTTTACAAAAGTGCTTATTTTTTATTACCTCAGGTCTCATTATGTTTTAGTTGGATTTGATGTGACAGACCAACACAAAGTGGTGGAGGGTTGTGAAATGAGAGGAAAATTATTTAGCGTTTTCGAATGGCTTACCAGTGAAACTCTGAAACGTATGACCCACATTTCTAAATGTTTTAACTATATTACACTTCAATTAAAGCTGCGAGTTGTTGGGTGGTTTATCTCTCCCAACTTTTAACATTTAGACACAGACAGGTTTTTTTTTGTGGTTTTTTTTCACAATCTGCTTCCAGACATGCTCAATTTGAGTCATGTCTGGACTTTGACTGGTCCATTTGTGTTTTTGATCAAAATCTCTCCATCGTAGCTCTCCCTGGCTGTGTGTCCAGCATGTGTCCGATTACACGAAGTCATATATGTTAATTGGATTTTGAAGGGAGTTGGTTGCACTTGACTTAGGGATATTTGAGTAAAGTAGATCGGATACGTTGGCACACAATGACTTTTTTCTACTTCTGTAAAAGTTTTTTGATCTGTATATTTTTGGAGTTACTTTTTCCGCAAGGCTGTGGAAAAAAAGTGTAAAGCACAAGCAGTTTTGTCCATTGTTTAGAGATTTTTCCACTGTCACTTGAATATACAATAGTTGGAGCAGTGGCGTGGGTGAACCCTGAACCCAATGGCCTTGCAACACATGCCCAACATCTTGTGTCTTTTCAGTGACCTGTTTTGGAAACTTTCAGACAAGTTTACTTCTTATTGTCCGCAATCGTTAGATGAAGATGAAAGGAGACATAAAAAATCTTGTTGGAGATATGTTCCTGCACTGCTAGGATGTGAGTCAAGAAGTAAGTAAGTTAGAGTTGTTTTATGGCTACTTTTCTGCTGCACCTGTGGGGTTTATGAACCACAGCGAAGCAAAGTTGCAAAATAAAATAATAATAATTAACTATTAATAATAATTAATAGTTAATAGAACCGTACATAGCTTGCAACAGACAGACACGAACTGATGCTACAAATAGAGAACTTTTACAGCATTCAAGATGAACAATTTTTCCTCACTAAAAAGAAAACAAACAAAAAAAACACCCCATTTATGAAAGTTAATTTCTACAAAATGACAATTAGATAAAAGTATTTAATTCAAAATAAGTAATTGCACATATATTCAGCCCTTCCAGTCAGTATTTATTAGATGCATGTTTGACTGTGTTGTTGCATAAAGTTTGCGTGGACAGGTCCCAATCAGACTTGCACATCTGGAGCGATGTTACTTCATACTTCCTCTCGAAGCTGTTCAAGCTCTGACAGGTTGAGTGGCTTTTCAAGTCCACCCATAAATTCTCCGTGGGATCGAGGTCTGGGCTTTGACTCGACCACTCCAGGACGGGAATCTTGTTGTCTTCAAACCATTTCTCTGTAGATTCGACTTGATGCTTCGGGTTGTTGTCTTGCTGGGAAATAAACGTTCCTTGAAGCCAGAGTTCTCTTGGAGAAGGACACAAAACGCCATTTACATGCGTATCGTATTCCTTCCTTTTCTTTTTTATTTTTTTTTTGATAATTGATTTAACCAAACTCTGAGGGACGTTCAGCGCCTCTGAGATTTATTGTATCCATCCCCTGATCTTTACTTTTCAGTAAGCTTTCCTCTGATTTACTGGGAGCGTTCTTTTGTCTTCATGCTGAAATGGCAGCCAAGAATATTGAGAAACCACTGAATGAACCTTCCAGAGTCTATCTAAAAGTGAACACATCCCCCGTTACAATTTCAGATCTTTTAGAGTTTTAAAAAATTTCAGGCCATAAAAAATAATTTCCAGACTTTTTCCAGCTTTAATGTGACACACAGTCACATTCAATGTCTTAAAATATTATTGAAAATCTCATTTAACTCACTGACTCAGGTCAAACACATTATATTGATTAATTAAACACACACGTTCCAAGCTTTTCTTTCTTATTAATTGTGGTAATTTTCTGCTTTAAGAGTAGAAAACATCAGACCAATGAAAACCTTTCTAATACAGAATGACAGACTTAAAAGTATGCAGCTGAAAAGTATGTTCAATATCTGCTTGAAGATCATTACTTCCAAAAGGTACTTCTGATCTGACATGTTATTTGTTTGTCTTGACCTCACTGCTCGGCAATAAATTTTATATTTTTAGAAAGTAAGTTTATGTGAAGCCAAATTTGCAAGCTAAATATATATTTGCGTTTTTATGTTGGTTGTGGATGCAGTAACTTTTCTTTTTTTTTTAACACCATACAGCCTCTTATGGCGCAGAGTCAGCTCTTCATTGGGTGCAAATTCAATCCAGAAAGATATCTAAATGAACTACCATTTAGTTTATGATTCTGTGTAATGCAAGTGGTAAGAAGTAAAGCTATTCAAGTAGACCCGTTCGAGTGCTTCTTAATGAAAAAAAAAGGTCTTTAATTCGTGATTTTATTTTTGTTTTACATCACCGATTTCTCTTTCATCTAGTTGCCCACACGCAGTGATTTTAAGTAGCACATTATGATGCTCAGGAACTTTAACCAAAGAATTCATGGTTTATGGTCAACGGTTTTATGTGGAAAATGGGAGACATGCACCCAGTAACACATCCACCGAGACTGGTGTTGACTGGTGTTGGAGGAAATATTTTCCATGAAGAAATTCCTGAGCTTGTAAACAGCTCAGGTCATCTGTGATCGTAACCACTCATTTTGTTTTCACCAGCACTCACAGTTTTTCCTTCTTTTCCTTTCTTCTTCTTCTTCTCCTTCTTTTTTCCTGCCCCAGCAGAAGCGATCGGCCTGCATGGGGGTCCGCAGGTGCACATAGAGCCATGTGCTGGTGCACATGAGTCAATTCGAAATTACCTAGCAGCTTCATAGAGAAGCTTTGTAAGCGTTAAATGGCCACCTATGAGCAGTCATAAAGCAACCATTGTGCCGGCGAGTGGGCTGAGTCACATCATTCTGCTTCGGATCTGCATTTACTGTGTGTCTTGATCTCTGGGAGGTGATAATGCTTTTTTTTTTTCTTCTTCTTCTGACTGATGCTGTGGGTGTACTTAAATCTTCTTTCATCTTCACGTGACCTGTTGTTCGTTTGTGTTTTCAGCATTTAATCTGAAACATAAAGTCGTCAAAAGTTGATTCAGGTAGAAAACAAAGGCAGGCCTGATCTCCTGAAGGATTGCCCTGGGTTTCCAGACTTTGAACGCATTTTTTTTTTTTTTTCATATTTTGTGATTATCGGCCAACGGAAATCAAAGGTTTGCAGCTCAAATTACTTGCAAAAAGCTTCCCAGGGATAGTTCAATCATATTTAGTAAATATGACTGAAAAGCATTCTCTTTCTTAAAGAATACCACGAATATGTGCAGCAAATATATTAAAAAGGGAATGTAATATCCATAAATGCAATGTTTAATGCTTTCTGTCATTGAGTATTTTAGCTAAAGGGATGAATTACTCCATCATCTTCCATCTCCATAACAACCACATCTCTTCTTGTCATTTTGGTCAGCCTGTCTGCTACCTCTGTTATTGATCAAAGGTCTTTCCAATAGTAAAGTGAAATCCACTGGGCTGCAATGCAAACGGAGAGCAAACTGATCACACTTCCTGAATATGGTGGGCATGTTTGCACTGGTGTATCACTTGTTTTTTCTGCTCTGTGAGTCAGACATTGGACCCAATTGAAACATCTTGCAGGTGCAGCACACGGGTAGGTGGGGAGCTGATTTTATCCAGCAGTTATTTCAGATTGGTTAAGTACTTGTTCATTTGTATGAGGCATTTGCTATTGCAAAAATAAAAAAAATAAAAAAATACTCTAAGGCATTATTTACCATTGTATCAGCATTTCTTCCTACAAAAAGGTTTAAGTAGTTCTTTGGATTTCCGTCTTCCATCACTGTGAAAGTGTTTAGTGTATTCCTAAACATGAAACAGCCGAAACATACTGTTTTGCATCCTCTCAAGATTACTGCGTCGTATTTCACTGCATATAGATTATCCCTAAAGCTTATTAACAGAAGAAGGGATATTGCAGTACACGACAGAGTATTTTTGTTTTGAGAAAAGTGCAAACTTTCTCATGTCACTTCTATGATAAAGTATCACATTGTTGCATTGGCAAGCGTTTTTGATAAATGCCTTCAAATACCAAGGAGCTGTGAACAACTGCCCTCTCACTCACAATCATTAACACCAATTATCTACATCTTGGACGGGAAGCCCTGCGGCTTCCTGTTCACTTGACTTCATTTCCTCCCGTTGCTGTTATTGTATTGTTTGTCCTGTGTTTCTTCCGCTACGCATTTTGTTCACACGTAGATGCACACAAGCATCCGAGACGGCTTTCCAGGATAGAGGCTTTCCATCATAAACACTTCAAAAGGCTTGGCCTTCCTCCTTCACTTTCAGACTCGCTCTGGTTCCCATGTGTCTGGACTGCAGTTCAATCCTCACTTGCTCATACCGAGGCTCATCGGCATCACAGAGACTCTCCCCGGCCTCCCCAGGATGTACAGCTGCTTCTCTCTGCTCCGCTGCCTGGAAAATCTATCTTTGTGCAGATAATATTAGCTACATCCCCTGTTTACCCACAGCTGAAAAGTGAGCCATTGTATATGGAGGAGTCGGTGTCCCTGGTGGCTCAGAGTCGCAGAGTAAAGGGCGTAGGATGCTCTCAAAGATGGAGGGGAAAAAAATAGACAAACATGAGCAGGTGATGAAACTTAGTCGTCCCACGCTATTTTTTGTTGCGTTATTACAGAAAGATCACTGAGAGCTGAAAAAAAACTTATGGTAAAGAGGAGTGGACTGTTTGGAGCTGCACTCCCAGATAGCACAGAATGATTGAAACAACATTGAATCAATGTCANCTCAGAAGATGCGTGGAAACATTTGATAAGTATTACGATGTGGTTTTAACAGGATGCACCTGATACAGGAGGTGACTTTGCTATGGCGAAGAAACACAGTCCCTCTTTTATCTTTTTTTTTTCCTAGATCCGTTTTAGGTTTTAGCTCTGTCTTATCCATTTCCTCTCCCTAAACACGCATTAGATTGAAAGACCAACAAGTTAGATAATTCCCTTTTTTTTTTAAATCACTCCACCAAAAAGCAAAAGCTTTTTAACTTTTTGATTATTTAAAGCGCCTAATCTCATGTACACAGTTTTTCTCGCTACAACCTTTAAACTTTTTCCATCACCTCTTATTTAAACGGGGAGAACGATTGTTTTTGAGGAATGTTTCACTACCAGAAACCTTTTTTGCAAATACAATCGCCGTTATGTTTACAAGTTGCATATTTGTGAGGCAAATGCATTTACGTGTTGGCAAACAAGAGAAATTTACTCAGCACTTTTGTTGTTGACTCAGAGTGCTGGTTGATTGCACAGTGTCACTGTTTGGGACATGCAAATCTGGTTATGTTGAGAGGCGTGTAGTGGACCACAAGTCAACTAAATTCCACTACATTTCTTGCTTAGTAGTTTCTTTAGGTCAATGGTGGTCCACGGTTTGTTACTAGGAAAACATCTTACTGGTCAGGATGGGGTTGTCCAAACAAAAGTGCATATAGTCAGTCACACAGTCATTCATGTTCTCGATGTCCTTTGCACGTGGCTGGCAAAACAAAGCTGTTTTTTCCAACTTCCTGCGACCACCTCAAAGATCTCTTCTTTACAGGTTGCCTCTGAACTAGAGGTCTATATTCTGAGTAGAGAAAAATAAAATTGGGATCTGATTTTTCCAGAGGAGGTCTTGCTTTGAAAATATTTGAATCCTTGACATTTGCACATGGCTGCACAGCAGCGCAGTTGGTAGAGCTGTTGCCTTGCAGTAAGAAGGTCCTGGGTTTGGTTCCTGGCCCAGGGTCTTTCTGCATGGAGTTTGCATGTTCTCCCTGTGCATGGTGGGTTTTCTCCAGGTACTCTGGCTTCCTCTCACAGTCCAAAAACATGACTGTCAGGTTAATTGGTCTCTCTAAATTCTCTGTAGGCGTGTGTGAAAGCTGCAATTGTTTTTCTTTTTTATTGCCACACTACCACACTTCTGAGCAACATGACTATGTTTTTATTAAGATATATGTGTTCATTTTGTATTAAAAAGTGCCTTAGTCATTCACATACTTTTGTGCAAATTAAATTAGACATGAGCAGTAAACGTTTACACAATAAGTCTTTCATATCAAGCCAACAGCCCAGTCAGACCTGCAATGCAATATGTCTATAGCCTCTGGGAGAAACTTGGGATTCACCGTCTTTCCGAGAAACTCTGTCATTTATATAAAGTGTTCCTCAGATGAACCCTGAAAGTTTGGCAGCGAAGACAAAACACACACCAATGCATACATCTTTTTGTTTTGGTTACCCTTTGTCTAAATTTTTCTCTTGGGAGAGTTTTTATATATGGCTATATTCAGTATTTGTTTCTGCAGCAATGTTGTCATGTGAGGGTTCACTGAGCAGCAAAGTACTGCAATCAAAACCTTCTTAGGATGTACATGAAAACACATCTTGTTGTTTTTTGTATGTTAAGAGGTAAAACAGTTATTGCAAAGCTTAAATGGAAACTGCAAACCCTATAAGTCAAGGCCAATATGGCACGACTGTAAACCTGGATATGATGTGCAAGGAAAGGTTTTATAAGAGAAGCAGCCAGAAAGACCATGGGAACTCTGGAGGAGCTACAGAAATCTAGGGCTCAGAACAATTCCTCAACAGGAAGGCTCATATCCGTGCTCTCCGTGAAAACGATACGAAATCGATTTGAAATCGATACTTGAAAGAACGGGGAGAAATACCCGTACCGGGTTCAACCTGTGGTTTGCTATAGGGGACACAGGTATGGATGGAAACAAAGTTGAGCTTTCTAGTCGGCATGCAAAACACAAGCGTTGGCAGAAAAAAAAGAGTTTTCATTTTCAAGATCAAAGCTTATTCATATGCAACAATTTGACTGTGTGCATGATTGAACTGAAATGATTTTAAAGTGCCTCGAAACAACACTTCTTGTTATTTGACTATATAAATAAAACTGAAGTGAATTGAATCACAATCAGTACTATACTGTCCTTTAAAAACTTAATGAAATACTTAAGACATAAAGAAATCAAGAAGGGTGAATATTTTATAAAGCACTGTAAAAGCAATGTCGAGAAATTTATGGAGAGGGAACGATTATTTCTAAAAGAAATAGCGAAAGAAAGTAAGAAAAAAAGAAACAAAGAAAGGAGGAGGGGGTTTAGAAATGACGCCTTCGTGTTTAGTCATTCAGCGCCACAGTAGCCTGGGAAATAAAGCCTCAGTACAGCGGAGGAGTTAGAAAACCCCCAGTGAGGCAGCCGCTCTGACGGCTGTTACCAGAAGCAGCGACCAGCGGAAAGCCTCGCAGCTTTCATGCTGGAGCAGCGGCGTGTTTAACGGAGACATCCCCGCGTCTGTTTCTTCGGGGTTTCAATCGGTGTAACATGACTTTTAGCGCCGTGTTGACGCTGCTGCTTGCCGCCCTGTGCTGCCAGCAGGTGGGCTCCGCCAAATGCCGGGTGAGTTTAGACACAGTCCTGAACTGAGAGAGGCTGCACGGATTTAATCTGGATTTTAATCACTACTGGGTTCATTTTAGGCGTAAATGTCTAGACAATATGTTTACGAATGCCCCCTTTTCCTTATACATTTACTTATAACTTTATACTTAAATGTTGTGAACCGATTTTCTGTTTGTCCAATTTCAGAGAGTTCGTGAAAATGGTGAGTTTATTATTATTATTATTATTATTATTATTATTATTATTATTATTATTATTACATTTCTCACATTAAGTGCTCTTAAAGTTCAGCAATCATGGTTATTTTAGACGCCATTTGATTCATAATAGAAAATTTCTCATTGATTTCTCTTATTTTGTGTTTAAAATGGATGAGTTGAAATTTTGTTATTTGCTTATGCACACAGCCCACAGGTTAAAAGGGCAAGTACGTTTTTCCATATTCCTAAACTGCCATCCATCCTGTTGCGCTGTTTCCTGTACACCTCAGATATACATGGCATTTTTCGCTACCAAATCGATACAGATGAATGATAGGCTAAAATAAAAATATGACCTAAGTGTCGAGGCGGACCCGTCACATTGCAGTTGGGAGTACTCCGGTTGCAAGTTGGAAAGATGTTGGATTTGCTGTCTGTTCTGTCACAAACTACTATTAGCGACACAACATTTTGTTTTCCTTCTATTTTAAGGGCATTTTAACGCACTAAATCAAAACGTTTACTAATAAACATGCTACATTGCTTTAATGAGATCCAAACTATCTGAAATGGAATATAATAAATGGCAGCAGCCTTCACTACAGTCTGCAAATGCAGCCGCCTTGTTGGAACTTCAGGGCTCCTTCTGTATAAGTCACAATTCAGAGGATTTCCTTCATATACTTATTAGGATGTACCATATTTTCCCAGCACTTGAAGAGTTGCAGGGGGTGTAAAAATATAAGAATGAAGAGAAAGTTTATGTTTTCATTGTTTTAAGTTATATTTTAAAAAAATGACAACTTAAATTTCTTCTTATTCAGTTTTGATCACAAATTAGAAAATAAAATATTGTTTTTCAATGGAATATTTTGCATTTTAAAATGAAAAAAAAAAAAAAAGACACACTTTGTTGTATTTCATAACCGGTTTCTGACAGAAAAATCTGATTTCAAAAACATTGACAGATCCTTTGTTGGCCCCATGTTGCACTACGGCTGTCTCAGATGTTGTTCAGGGACATTGTCCCATAAACTTGACCTCTGACCCGCCCCCAGCAATAGAGACAAGCAGTGGATATTATGAAACGATAAGAGTCCAGGTCTGGATTAATTCTACTGGTACGTTCTGTAACTTAACCTTTAATTATTTGTGCTGCTGTACATTTATCTGTAAATATTTTTGGCATCATCAACCTTTCATTGTGGTTTATCTGGCAAAGTTACTGGAAGGTTTCTCAAACTGCTGTCTTCCAGACTTTCTTCAGATTGAAATGGAAGGAAACTATAGAGAGGTTTTCAGGCCACACACGAGCTGCAAAATAAAGGTTCTCATTGCTTCTGAGTATTGTGTACATTGTCATAATTTTACAGTTTGTGATGTTTTATGTACTGTTTACAATGATGACATATTTCTTTGCACCCTAGAATCATCGGAATCAGGCAATCAGGTGTTGCAAGAATTCTGTGAACTCTCACCTGGTAACTACTTAAATATTTTTATGGACTAAAATGTAATACAAACATGATTATGCAAATATAAAAACATTTTTTGGTGCTTATCTTTTTGGGGATTTTTTTTTTTTCAGTGGAAGCTGGAGTTTGACTTCAAAGTTGCCTCTAGACAGACCGCTTATGTGTCGTACAGCTCAAAGTCGATAAACTGCAATGTTCATTACGTTGTTCCAGGTGAGGCATTTTGAATTTCTCGCATAATCTTTTATCATGCTTTTGTCTGCCTTCTTTTATCTGGTTTCTGTCTCTCGGACATCACCCTTTCCACACTCTCTTGGTCTTCATCATAAGGAGTTTTGAAAAGTGTGCTACTTCAAATGAACTTTAAGACATGCTTTGATATGTATTGAACTACATCTGCATTAACAGTTTCAGGTTTAGAGTAAAAAAAAAAAAAAAACATTTGTTCATGGTTTACCAATCTAACCATCATACAGGATAAAAGCTTCTTTCTACTTAGTCTAATGGTTTATAAAAACCTGCCATATAAGGGATGAACGCCTTTCTCAGCAGTCTTGGTTAGAAGAATGAAAGGTGTGCTTTGTGCATATGCATATGCACAGAAAACCTCAGATTTTAGAGGTTGATTGGTGCTACATAGTAAGAATGACTTCATAAACAAATGTAAAGAAAGAGTATTAATACATTCCTTTACATAAGATCTATTTAGGTTTTCCTTCATTTTCAGCCATTATCCCACCATTTTGGCTCACACCCTGCTGCTGTTTTGTTTTTCTCGTCTGACTTAGCTCCTCAGCCAGACTTCAGGCTGTCTGTGAATGAGTCGTCCAAAACCATTTCAGTCCATGTGGATTCTGGAGACCCGGTGAAAGTCAGATGGTGTTATGAAAAAGATTCTGGCTGCTCCAGTGGCGATCAACCACTAACCACAGTGAGCATCCGAGGCCCATTCATCACAATAAAAATTAAATTTATGTTGTTTATTTACGTCCTCTTTCTGCATGTGTGCTTCAGAGCCGCTCAGCTGTTATCACCATCCCCCATCTGCTGCCCTGTGTGTGTGTAGAGGTGAGCGCCATTCAGATTTTTAAAAAGATTTTTTTATTTTTTTTTTTGGTGGTATTTTTGCTGATGTTTCTGTGGTTTTCTTGTTTCTATATTCGTTGTATTTACTGGCAGGTGTACTACACCTACGAAGATGCCTCAAGACGTAGAAAGTGCCCATTTCGAAATGAAAGCCTTATTGGTGAGTGTGGCTGATGAATCATCTTAATTTCACCGAGGGGAAACATCTAAGCCTCTTGTAAGTCAAATCGAGTGTAGTCAGTTTGGGAAATTCAAAATATGCATGCGAGTAATCATGTTTGAGCTCGCTAAAAAAAAGTCTTTATTTCTGTGAGCATTTTGAAAGTGAGCACAGTTTCCAGCAATGATTCTGCTGAGATGGAGGTTGTTATTTGAAGGGGGATGTGTCACAGGAAACACAGGAAACTGCTGTGAACTCAGCTTAGAGTATGAAAAAGTTAGCTCTGGCCTATTTTTGTTGTTTCTCTGAAAGCATGGGTAGATATTTCTTTGCAAACTAGGAAATAATAGGCAAATAGTTTAGTCTCAGTTATTGCTCATCAACACCTGCCATATGATTGGGTATTAAAATAACAAGAAGTGGAGGGATAAGTGAGCTGTCTGACATTTTCAAACAGCTCACTCTGCACACAGAGTACAGAAATAATGATAGACAACGTCTCTCTGACACTTAAGAGTTAATTAAGGAACATTTCTCATTAGTTTTTTGGTTTTTCACAACTTTCCCCTATATGCTCATGGCATGTCTAAGCTGCAAAGATGCGAGCTGATCATTTTGTGCAAAAGTAAAAACAAAACTGATCATTTCAAAAACAATCTCTACAAAAGTTGATGCCGCAAAATTTGCTAAACATTTGTCTTACGGCAAAGAATGCCAAACATTCAACATACATCGTTCTAAAACTGTTTGAAAGATCTGAGACCGGCTCATGGCCAAAGCAGAAGCAGGCTTTCTTGTTGCCCTTATTAACTTGCAACAACTGAACAATCAGTCGCAAAGGCGGTAATAAGCAATGGAAGAAAAAAAAAAAGTCCTAGAATTTTACTGACGTATTAGAAATCTTCACCAGAGATAACGCTCCGTGTCATCCAAGTTATTCATAGCGTGCCACATCTTATTAAAGTTTCTGATCAAAATTCTGCAAGATGATGTATGTGGGTGGGTGACGGCACCCACAGTCTCTCTTTAATCTACAGAGATTAAAGAAGAATTGCATCAGCAGGGCTGTTTCTCTGAAGCTTGATTAAAATAAATCATTTCCCGAGTTTCTTCATAAATGCCAGCACTGAGCTCTGTCCAGTCTCTTAGATTTATTTATGTACACATTCTGTGAATAAGGTTCAGATGCCGCTCTAACTCCCTGGATGAGGGTCTACTTGCATTTCGTAAACAAGTAATGTAATAAGTGCATTTGGACAAACCTCAGTAACCGTTATCTTAGACCTCACTCTACACTGTGACAGGAGGATTGAATTATACCGTCAATGCCAGGCTGTTGCTAATTAAATCTCTATTGCCATGTCATATGGCTAAATATTAAACACAAGACTCTTTGGTCTTGTTCTTAACCAATTACATTGTTAATTATTTAGAGACTGTGTAGCCACAGGGGTTTAGGAGTCACAGCGCACAGGTGGAAAAAAAACCCCCCAAAAAAACAACCTCAAGCTGTGTTACACATTGAGGCAGCCGCATGTGAACTCTGTGTAAACTGAGCAAAACTGTCCTGGCATGAGCTTGTCTTTGATTTAAAAGACAGCAGAGAGCTTCTTGGTTTGCTTTTGAAGTACTCTGGTGTAACAGGTGGGTCACCTGTACGAAGGTTCACTGACGCATTGAAGCTGAAGGGTAAACTGGAGATTTGTAGAATCAAATGTCACAGCCTGTTTTGGTGATGGATGTTTACACACTGTCGTGCTTCGGGGAAAAAAAAAAAGTGTGCTTACTTTTGAGTTTTATTTTGCGTGAGATCCAAGGTTGTGTGATATCTACATGGATACAGTGTGTTCCTCTCAGGGTAAGACGGGTGGTGGAGGCTGGTGGAGAGACATCGCCAACTAGAAATATCTGACAGGCTCCAACTCGAACCTCCAAAATGTATTTTCTGAAGTAAACTGCTTATGAAACAGAAAATCTAATTTTTGACCGGGTAAATCTAAAATCTGCGTTTATTTTAAATGATTCACCAGACAACAGAGAAATCCTGCAGACCTCTACGGTGACGATGTATGATTCCCACTTGTTGTGGGTCCCGAAGTGTCCTGAATGCAGAAAGAAAGTCTCTGCTGCCCTCTGCTGGAAGATGCATAATAACGTCTGCATACCTATTCCCAACTCCACTCTGGAGACGAGCAATGACCCTGCCCTGGTAATAATCTGCACCATTTGAAAATATATAACTGATTTATTATCTGTAACAAGCATTTTTTTTTTTTTTACAGCAAATTAAAACATCCACAGTGGATAAACACCCCCAGATATGTGTGCAGGTGAGATCACCTCTGAAAAATTGCCTCTTGTACTTTTTTTTTTTGTGTGATAATAACATTTATTTATTTATTTATTTTACAGTTTTTCATCCAAGATAGCCACTCCATCTCTTGTCTCTTTAACAACGGTGAGTCAGAGCTGTTTATACATGAGTGGTGACGCATCAGAGCTTATCTTAATGTTTTCACTCTCTCTTCTTTTGACCCTTCCAGATAAACCTACTTGGGAAGCGCATATCACGCCAGTCAGACAGAGCATGTTGGTGCATATTACCTTCACTCTGTCCGCAACGTTTTCAGCTCAACTCTGTCTTCTCACTGAGGCAGGATGTGTGCCTCGGGGACAAATCCACTCAGAAACACTGGTTAGTTCAGATGTTTACAATGGAAATATGCGCAAATGAGCGAATTTGGTTTCATCTGGTAAACAATTTGTTGCGGCAGGACTTAAAAGTGCGACATCTTTTCAGTGAATTTAAATTCCCAAACAACAATGAAAAAATAAGAATGAAATGAGAATGAAATGCCTTCGGTTTGTTGGAAGGTGATCTCATGAAGCGTAGATTTGTGATAGGATACATTAAAGTACCTGAGGTCAGCCGCCTTACTTGACTGGAGTAAAAACAATGAATGGTGACATGCAAGGCTGATAGGCACAGAGCAAGAATAGCAGATATGTTGGAGAAAGGATTTATTTTAAGGATGTCTGAGCAGGAGGAGGGAAAGAAGAAGAACATGGTGACAGCTCATGACTGTAGCAAAGGAAGATTTGATGTCAGAAGCACAAAACCTCCTGTTTGAAAAACAGTGCCTGTTGTTTCTCAACATGTCCCAATGAACTGGGGTGTAGATTTTTTTTTTTTATCTAGTTGCTTTTTTTAAAAAATTTTCTAGCAGGCACCGTGATTGTGAGCAGCTTTACTTGTTTTGAAAGTTTTGTTTGGTTTAAACCAAACAAATCTGATGCTTGTTTTGAGCATCAGCTTCCAGAGGGTTGGTGAGGAGGTGGAGGATGTTTGGGACAGAGTGAGATAGAAGCATGTGAGCTCCCCCTACAGGGAGTAGCTGGAAGAACAAATAAAAGACAGCGAGTCTGTTTTCAACATCCACTCACTCACTGTCGACTTTATTAAGTACACCTTTCCAATACAAATTTGAACTCCTTTTGACTTTTCAGACTTTCCGGCGAGGTCTTCTGCTGCTGTAGCTCAGCTTCCTCTGGTTTTATCAAGTGGTTAATTGAGCTACAATTGCCTTTCTATCACCCCAATCTCCTATATCAAGGCTACTGGATATTTTCTTTGTCAGATGATTACGTAGACCACTTGATGCTTAAATGCATTGCTGTCTTCTGGGGCAAGCACAGTTGTTACTGTAATTTCTTAAATTAAGATTTATTGGTTGAAAAGAAAATGTTGTTTGTGCAAAACAGCAAAGAAATGCTTAGTGAAAAATTTGGTGGGGTAATGTATCTCAAGGGCTATGCATCAATATGCAGCATGGCAATAATAAAATTCATCGGTTGGGTGGAGTTTTTCTGTCCTTCAATGTTGTACTTTTAATTGATTTATTAACACTAACAGAAGGCTCTGAGGACATCATATGAAAAAGAAAGAAAAAGAAAAGGAAAATGTAGGCTATTTGTGACATCGTTGTGGGAATATTCCATAATAAAATTATATGCTTACCTGACTGATTAAACAATTTAAATTAATTTAAAGTGCTTTTTACAAATGAAAAACATAAATATTGTGCTAACTTTAGCTGCCGTTCGTTCTGTAAGCATATATGTGGGGTGCCAACAACTGTACCATTAAAAGCTGTTATGTCTGCATTTCAGTTTTTTCTTTCATTTGGAATGCATTAATTATATTTTCATGCTACGGAAAGTTGTGACCTTTCTCTCTCGTTACAGGCCACCAATAACCAATCAGTCGGGATAAATGTACCCATTCAGGACATTACTGAGAGGTCATGTGTGCAGGTAAAGAAAATACTGGCTGGATGAATTTCTGGTTCTGTGTTGTTGTGTTTTCATTATCTGGTTTTTCACTTGTTTTTTCTACAGGTGTGGCAATCATATCCGGCTCTTAGTGGGAGAAGAATCCTGTGCCCGGACTGTAAGGAATTACACACCCGGGCCTCTTTGCGTGTCTTTGGGTTATGCATGAATGCACATGTACCTCTTAATTAAAAACAAACCTCGACTTACTGTTGTTTGTTTTTTCTAGACACACACAACAGGCGGGGTGTGTACGCAGTTGGAGTTTTGCTACTTGTTGTCATCTGCATGTTACTTGGATGTTTCATTCACCGTGCCACCAAAAGTGGAATGGCAGGTCGGTTCTGTGGTTTCGTTTTATTCGTGTTGCACAACGATTGTGCCGGCAGATCTTAGTGATGTGAACACATTTTCTGTGTTTTCCTTACACCCAGGATGCCTGACCATTCAGAGGCCGGTGCTGCTGGTGTGCTCGTCGGATCAATCGGCCCACGTCTCTGCTGTGTGCGCCTTGGCCTCCATACTGCATGAGGAACTGGATGCATCAGTGCACACTGCTCTTTGGGCCCAAAGCTCTCAGATGCAGGCTCAGAATGGGGCTAGCGTGGCGGATCTGGGTCCGCTTCCTTGGCTGTACGGGCAGTGGGAAGCTGTCCGTAAGGCGCAGGGAAAAATGCTGATCGTGTGGAGTCCTGAAGCTAAAAGGACTTATCAAAGATGGAGAGTCAATAGGGTGGATATGGATAATAGTTGGAGAACTGACAAAATCAGGGCACCAGTGCATGACCATTTAAAGGTGACTGGGTCTAGGGTTGAAAAAGTTAATGATGAGAAATGTATAGAAAGCGAAAGAGCTAATTGTTTTGAGGATGAAGATTCACAAAAGGAGCCATCTACTGTTATAAAGCCCATGTTTGTGGCTGCTCTGGCTTCTCTGGAAGCAGCACTGCTGGAGGGCAAAGGTAAAGATGTTGCCATTGTTTACTTCCAGGGCCTGTGCCACAGCCGGGACATTCCCCATGCCTTCAAAGGGGTCCCTCGCTTCTGTTTACCTCAAGAATTCAGCGGGCTCATACAGGAGCTGGCAGAGGTGAGAGAAGGGACAAAAAGCGGCGAGGTCAGATGGCACTGCTGGCCCAGACTCCTGTCTAAAGTTCTGTCCGTGTGGCTGGCTCGCCAGCTGACCCAGAGGCTACAAACCGTTCTGCCTCAGACACGAGCTCAGCGTGTCCCATCAGCAATAAAAACGTCATCAGATCAGACAAAGAGCAAGTGGAAGTTGCCTCTCGTTGGCTCACCCACCAGCAAACAGGAACGGGAGCTTCTGCACAGGTAGCAATGGGGAACTGGGAAGCTTTGATCTCAGGCTTCACACACCAGAAATTTGCCCTGCAGGAAACATGATCCTGGAGATTCTGTGAGGTAACATGTCAAAGTTGAGCCTTTGGGAGCCGCTCACTAGAACCGTTTGTTGCTTGCTCTCACTTGTTTTGCATATCAAGGAGAGGCAAACACTCTGTCTTTTCCCCCGGATTTCACCACTCAAAACAGAGGCAGCTTTATGCTAACCTCTCGTGACAGAGGCAGAGAGCGAACACCTGCCTTATCTCTGAAAGTATGCTAACCACTATGAAAATGGACTTGCAAATTATTACTTCACTTTCTTCGCGTGCTCGCTCAGTGTTTTCGCATCCTGTGACAACACAGGTGACAAACTGTACTGGCGCTGTTCGCTGTGGTGGACACATTTGCATAGGATTTTCTAAACACATGCACATAGCCACGACAGTCTCAGGATTTCCTTTGTTGGAATGCAGCGGTGTTGAAAGATGAAGATGACTGACTTATTTGCAAGTTTTGATTGTTCTGATGTTATGACCCTGCAAGTTCAGGCATGTTTGCTTTTGGCAATTCTGATTATACTGCAGACATACTACCTCAAATTCCATCTTATGGTAATGCATCTTGTTTAAGAAACTTTATTTGCATAATTTGTCGCCAGGAGTCATTTGATGAATATAAAACTAATCCAGTGTTAGTTAGTTACTCAAACGTAAACATCTACCTCAAAAATCTCAGAGCATTAGTTAAAGAAAAGCATGACTGAGGTACTTTTCCACATCTATCCCCCTTGCAAAAAAGAGACTAATCAAAGGTCAACGGTTAAATTTATGCAAAGCAACTTTAAACTGTAAGCTTAAACTGTAGACGCGACAGGATATCTGCAGATGGATATGATTGCCACTTTAGGAAATGTTTGTGCAGCTCTTTTATGTTTTTTTCACTGCTTCAGTAAACCATGTTTAGCGTTAGCCTTGCACTGCTGGCATTATACAACAATGTAAAATAATGAAATACTTTTGATAGAAAAAAAAAAGTGTACTTTGTGAAAATCTCATCACATGCACCATCACATGATATTCATGGGGGATAACGTTGTTACTCTACAGAACCTTGCAAAAATTCACACACATTGAACATTTTCATATACTTTCATGATCTCTTATTTTATTTGGACTTTAAATTAACAGAACGACTCAGAGTAGTGCGCAGTGGTGAATTGGAATCAATTGCAGCTGAAAGTCTTTTAGCTACCAATGGCTTTTTTTTCCTATCACTCTTCTGTAAAGGACAGATTTATCTAGTCCATTACTTATAATTTCACCGTTTACAGATTCTCCCTCCCGAGCAGTGGATCTCTGCAGCTCCTCCAGAGTTGCCATAAAAGTAAGGTTTTGGCCTCTTTCCTAAATAAAAAAAGCTTTCCTAACCAGATTGTTAGTTTAGCTTTACCCCATATTTTAGTATGTTTCATTATATTGTTCTCTTTCTTTCCATTAAAAAAAACATAGATCAACTAGATCTTTGTGACAGATCCAAATCTTGGGATATGGTTTTAAAACTTTTCCTGCTTTTAACTTCTCCGCAGCATAATCTCTGACCTTTCGGCTGGGTTTTTTTAGTTGTTTGTTCACTTACATTTCCTATTAAACCTTTGAGATCTTCCATATTACACAAAGGCAAACTGTAATTATTTTTTGGCTTACATTGGAATTTACTTGAAAATATCAGAATTAAAGCGATCCTTACAAATGCTCAATATGTGCTGCTTGACGGAGATCAAATATAATCCTTGTAAAACACTCTGTGGTTTGTGGTTGTAACAGAACAAAATGCAAAAAGCTTGGGTAGTGTGAATACTTTTGCAAACATAGGAAGCAGATTTTAATAGTCATTGATTCACCTTCCTTGCTGATCGCACTCAGACATGATTTAACTGTACCGCCGCGATCAAAGGGCACAGTCATGTAAACAAAAGCCTATACCACATCCAGACCTTGATGTTGGTGCATTTTTCAGTATATTATGAAGGTTGGCTGCGCTTCCCTGGCAGGCCAGTTTACTCTCACGAGTACAAAGTTGTTTAATGTGGAGTTGAGCCAAATCTACTATTTGAAAACTCAGCAAACTGTATGCATTTAAGAGCCCAGCATGATTTTGTATTTCAATTTATGGTTGAACCAAATGCTGCAGGCATGTCAGCCTGTTAGGAAAGCAAGGAAACAATCAGTGGACCTAACTGATCCTAGAACTTAAGGAGGAGGCAAGTCATTAAATGTTGACGCCCAACTGAAACAACCAGACATGTGGTTCCTGCAGAAAAATTCATGACCACAACACAGACTGTAAAGTTGTTTGAGATGTTTGCTGTTCAACTACCTTTGTGGGCTGAACAGTTGTGAAAAAGATAGTTAATTAAAAGTGCTCTTCTCCCTTTTTTTCTTTTTTTTTTATCTCAGCTCTGAATGCGAGCTTTAATATCCTTGTGCTTATTGTTATGATTAAACATGCTTGACTCTTCAAACCTTCAATTATTTTCCAACAAAGAGATAGCAAGGTACATTTTTTACTGAGTCCTTTATTCATATAATCAAAAAGAAAGAAAAACTGATAGGGTTGCTGGAAATTTCACAATAGAACCTATAAATAAAAAAGTGCATGATTGATGCTGGAATAAGATTCTGTTTTGATTCTGTCTATATATATATATATAATTCAAGCTTGTATTGCAGCAAAAGAAACACTGAATATGTTTCTAGTGGAAGAGTGAATCCTATTTTTATGATCCTATGAACTAAACAAAAGGGTTATTTATACAAAATGGTTCAAAATTTTAACAGAAATGTTTGTTTTTTTTTTTTGGAAAAGTGGTGCCTTCAAATTTTAAGTTGCATACAATTGTGAAGTGAAAGAATAATGGTTCAAGATTCAGATTTCATTTTACAAGTAAAGATTTTAATAGTTTGCCATTCATTTGTATTCAGTTCTCCTTTTACTCTGACGTCCCAAAATAAAATTCAGTGCAAAGACATGCCTTCAAAAGTCCAATAGCCGTCCATCCATCCATCCATCCATCCATCCATCCATCCATCCATCCATCCATCCATCCATCCATCCATCCATCCATCCATCCATCCATCCATCCATCAACTTTTTCTTCCTTTATGAATAGACTCACATTTCAGAGCTACAGGCTGCCATATATTAAGATGTGAGCAGATAAAGACCATAGTTTGGAGGTTCAATGCACACAAGCGATGATTAAACATAATAACCATGTTGAATATGGGAAGCCAAGGGTCTGCTGCCTACACCCCTATAAAAAGCCAGAGTGACTGTAGTTTGGTGGGGTAACTCTTTTTGCCTTTGTTCCCTGCAGACCAAGCCGTAAATTTAGCTTGCTTAATAAACGTATTCATTAACTTAAGCCTGTCTAGCAGAGGTTTTACATATGCATCTCACAGAGGCATTTCATCAACAATTAATTAAGGCATTGAGTGTCCTCTCAATGCCTTAATTAATTGCTAAACACTGCTATTTCATCTGTTTTTCCTTTCATTTCCATAATATTTAAATCTGAGATCTTCTGTCAACTTTAAACTTTTACTACCAGGAAGCTCTTGTTTACCCCATATCCTGCCATGACCTGAAACAAATCTTTCACCTGTGTGACTGTTGTTCAGGCTTACGTCACAACCCGCACAAAAAGGATCCGCCCATTCTTCGTCGGAAACCTGTCGCGCTCTGTGAGAAGTCAACTTTTCCACTGTTACACCTGAGCAGGTAGCTCAACAGCGACACGCCCACGTCCCGGGGCTGTCAATCAGTTTGTGCAGTGAAACCTAGTACAGGCGGCTCACATGTGCGGATCCAACAGCAAGCCAAGCAGCTTGTCTTCTTCTTCTTCTTCTTCTTGGAAATATAGTTCCGCTGAGGCGTAGCGGTGCTCTATGGACGAAACGGTCAAGGAGAAGCTGGGAGCAGAGGATTAAAACGTCCCTGTCGGCTGCGAGCGGAAAATATGACTCCCTTTCTCCGCATGGGAGCGCATGTTGTGGCTGTGCTCGTGTGGCTGCTCCCGTCAGCAGGCGCGCAGGAAAAGGGCACACCTGAACTAAGCTGCGGCGAGGTAACCGACTTAACCGACATTGTCAACTTAAACTTTAAAATGACACCTAATTGGTCTATTTCTGCTTCATAAATGTTTATTATGTGATAACATCGCTCGTTAACGTTGTTTTACGGTGCTACGTATGAACATTATTGTTTTACGGGTCGGAATTCAGGAAAGACGCGCATCCAGGCAGGGATCAAACTTTAATGTGCATTACTTATTTAGCTGTCCTGAGCATGACACCTTACCTCACTGTCCCAGTTCTGGCCAAGTTACTTTCACACAAAACCACTAAACTTCTGAGTAGTATGAAACAGCCTTCTAAAATAAAATGGCCATTTTCAGAGTTTCATCCTACATTTTTTTGTAACTTTTTTTTTCATGACTGCACCTAAATGCACTTTGAAGAAGTTAGAACATCACCTAAAAGTTTAGTATTTCAGATCATTAAGAGGAGCTCCTGTATTTTGCAGGTTCATTACAGAGAGGGTGATACATTTCATGGATGATTTTGATCATTAACTTACTGTTTTGCGAAGCCTAAAATTCAGTTTCTGTGAAGATTAGATTAGGACTCGTTTTAAATTCGTTTTAACGCAAACATATTAAGTTTTTGTTTTACAATGACTTAAATCATTGGCGGCACTGACTGACTTTTCAGTTTTCCATTAAGAGTTCTTAAAAAAAAAAGTCTGTTTGGGGTGCCGTGTCGTGAAAAATTGAGTGGAAGAAAAAAGTATGGAAAGAAAATGCCCAACCAACTGAAATAACTTCAGCCTTCCAAGAATTATTTAAGAGTTTGGTGGAGATTCACTTGCCACAGACTGCACTGTAACTGTTGCATTCCTTGTGGTAATCCCCTACTGAAACAGAGATTATGCCTGAAGTGTTTTGGTCTCATTGGTTGGCTGATGCCTGTTTACCCCCTCCGGGGTGAAGATAGCTGTTTGGTGTGCTGAATCCAAGCGTATAAATATAAATTTGAGTGACAGGAAGAAAATGTAATTTCGAAAGTACACAAGCAACAGGTTGAAGTCTTAGTAGATGCTTTGCACTAACACGATACGTTTTGTTTTCTCTCACAGATTTACAGAGCAAGTTAATTAAAAATATGTTCTTGGAGCTGACACCTGAAACTGGTTGTACTAAAATTAGTCGAGTGGAAATAATTTATACAATAAACACGGATACAGAATCAAACCAAACTGCGGAACATCTGGGATGAGTTTGTTTTGACACTGTTTCCAAGTGATCATCTGGAGCTATTCATGGAAGCATAAATTAGATTAGGTTACCTCTTTATTTTTGCTTCATGCTGGTGTTTTATTATTAAATAAATTATTATTACAGCAACAGTCTTCTATAGTCACACATTTTTTGAGGGGGATAAAAACATATTTGCCACCAGCACTCCGCCCTCATTTAACCCAAAATCTGTCAGTCAGACATGCCATAAAAATAAATGGTTAGTTGTAAATTACACCCATCAAACGCATTCAGAAAGCGGGGAAATAACAGATGAAGATAAAGTGGAATTAAGGAGAAAACTAAAAGTATTTAAATTGGAGTTATTTAAAATTGAGGTCATTTGATTTTCCAGGCACAATGAGGTTCATGTCACCTTTGAACAATTTCTGAGCTTCTAAAAATACAGAACCCTCCATTTTTACTGGGTCACCTGGTAAAGATGTGCCAAAACCTTCAAACTATCTGCTGCTCTGCAGATGCAGTAATAAGATGATGCAGTTCCCTAAAACTCACCCTTTGAGATCTTTTTACCACCCTTGATGTGATCCATAATGGGAGAATAAAGTCTTTTTACAGCCTTTTGTGTCACAATTTCAATTTCTTCAAACTTTTTTTTATCATTATCCAGACTGTACATATTGAAAAGAATAGGCAAGTATTTCTCGTCAGCATTTCATGAGTTATGTAGAACAATAGATATTTGTCTGACCTAAATGCATGTTCTCTTGTCTTTCTCTTTTGACACATGTTTGCCAGAGGTTAGCTGTATATGTGTATATGTTCCTCTCTTCTTTTACCATAGATAGTTTATGCATTGTTGATCACAGGAGGAAAACTAAAAAAGCCTTGTAAAAAAAAAAGACGTTTTTATGCAACGGGTTAATTTTTCTCTTCCCCAATAAGAAAGTCTCCCAGGCTGTGGGAACCCTAGCTTTTTTATGTAAAAAAAAAAACACTTTTTATGGGTAAATATAAAGTTACAGATGAATTAAAAAAAACACACAAACATAGAAGATTAAATCAGTTAATATTAAACCCATTTAAAGGTCAAACTAATGAGAAATTGAACAGGATCAAAGTAACAGTTTATGTGGAGTTTATGACTCATTGCTGAGTTAACTGACACAGTCGGCAAAAAGCCCTGCCGACTGGAGGCATCAAAAATGAAACCTAAATTCAAATACTGTTTTTTGTTCATGTTTTTTCAGATGAAATCTCTATGAAAAGTGTTGTGATAACCTGACACCCACCAAAGACATTCAGTAAGAGAAGAAAGCGGGGAAATGTACTAAAAAATTATTTTAGTGCATTTTTTCTGTTGTTTGTCATAGCCCTTGTTCCGTGTTAGAGGTAGAATGAGGTTCAGAAGCTTTAGAGAACACTGTGACGCTTTTATGAAAACTGCACCCAATTTTAAACAAATGTAATGTCCTCAAAGTCCACAGTCCTATAAAATTTTAAAACAGCCAGGTTGAAATTTAGTTTTACTCCTGTAGTGGTTTTGTTCTTGTATAAAAACCTGTGAATACCTGTTAAGCCAGTATTTATTGTTGATGTGCTTCGTAGGTGCGGTTCATTAACATTTTCCTTATATCGTTTTTTCCTCGCCTCCAGGGTCTCTCTGACTGCCACATGACCAAAGGTAGCTGCATGACATCGGTTGTATGCTTCTGTTTTATAATGACAAGCTCGCACGCCTGCAGTCGGTCTGAACAGGCGCTCTTTGTCTTCAGTATCTTTCAGAGATGCCCCACCTGATCCTTATGGCTCTCTAAATATTACACACGTTCATCTCAACGCCACTCACTGCCACCCTGCCTCCTGTGAACCATGTCTACAAATTGAAATCAGTCTCCAAGGTAACTTCAAATATTTATTTTCTAAAAGAAATCTACAGTGGCCCAAAACCGTCGACAAAACGCAAAAACCACAACAAAAGCCATAATGCTAATGAAACTATATATATATATATGTAATTATAGCTTCTGTTGTAGCTTTTTGTTGCAGCACTGTGGCTTCTGTTGTTGCTTCTGCAGTATTTACTAGTGCTGTTTTCTTTGCTGACATAATTGCATGTTGCAGTAGGTGCAGACTTCGAAAAGCAGAGTCCTGATGGATCAGGTGACGACAGCGATGAAGAAGGTATGAAATAAACTCTTAAGGAGGGTAGTTAAAGCTCATGTCACATCACTGGTGCGCCCAGTAAAGGTGTGGAAGAAGTTATAAAATGGTAGAAAATTGTTGCCTTACTACGTTTACTGGTGGGAAAAAGTTGAAAAGTAATTTTTAGATAAATTGTCAGTGCCTCGTTTAATTGCTCATTAATATTTGATTGAAATTGGGTTTGGAAATGGGCGAGTTTTTAGTTGGCTTTCACAGAACTGGAGTGAACAAAGAGAGTCCTGGTCCTCCCATATGCTCTCTTCTCTTTATTCACCTCATGTTTTTTTTTTTTTTTAATAGGATTTAGGTTTTGGAAATGAGTTGGTGATGTACTGAAGTAGAGCTTTGCTTCAGATAAATAATTTCTATCTTGATTTGGTTATTTGCTCTGGCTCATCAGTCTAGCAAAATATCCAAATGATGACCCATTTTCAGTTTACTGACCGCGGAAAACTGTTCTTCCTGAAAAGTCTGTCAGAACTTCCAGGACCATCAGAAAAGAAACAGTCTATACAGGTATAACAGAGGCCATGAGGTGCTTTCCACACATTCATCCTGTGTTTCCTGCCAAACTAATTTGGAAGGTCTGTTCATCAAATGTGGATGATGTTAGTCTCAGCTGACCCAAACACTCAGTTGAGTTAAATTCATTATGTTTGTAACTCAACGCAAGCTATTGTATAACACTAACAGTTCCAACTTATTTAACCAAATCAGTCCAATCATAGAGATATAATCACACTCAATTACATTAATTTTATAATATATTACACATTTCAGGTTAAAGTCCCAATAGCATTTGGCAAACTCTACAAGTTTAGGCTTGTGATGGTATCAACGATTTCTTCCCGACATGTAGATCTTAAAGACCTAAAATGCCACTCTGTGGCAGTGAGATTTTTTTCAAACTCCATCTTCATGGTGTTAAGATGAACTTGGATCTTTATCCACCCAATTATGCGACAGTGTCATGTGTTTTAAGCTGTTTGCTCTGAATCGGAAGTGTGAGCAGGTTGAGATGATCTCTTTCTTTAAAGGCAAATCTTAGCTCTTGATGGTCAGTACAAATCTGTTTGTGCCGACTACCACAACATAGTTACCTTTAGTTACATGGCTGGACTAAGATCCAAGTTTATCTCACCACCAGGAGCCAGAGGGCTAAGACCCTCCTCCTGGCTCTAATTGGTTGTTTCTAGTTAGCACTGGGAGAAGGCGAAGAAGTTGGATTTTGTTTTTCCCACAGATTAACTGTGTCATACCATACTGTCATGACATAATGACACCATCAATAAATATGTAAAAAAATATGTATTTTTTATAACAATTACATGAAGTAAGGTGCTTTTTTTCCCCTCAATTTCTCTCTATTGATTATATTAACACAGTAACCAACAAACCTCCAGATGACCTTATTTAAAAAGGTAGAATTTTCCTGACTTACTAAAGATAACCAAATTTTAAGTCCTCTGTGTGTCTTTACTAGGATTGCTAATTTTGTGAATGACACTTCAGTTGGCTCTTTATAATAACTGGGTCTCTTATATTTATATATATATATATATATATATATATATATACACACACACACAATACTGTAATTTGTATAGCATTTGTTTTCTTTGTCTTGTAGTTATTGTGAAAGTCTGTCTCTCCTTGCCGGGATCCATCGAATTCTGCAGGGCAATCCATTTTAAACCAGCCCACATGAGCGCGTCCTCCAAATACAAGGTAAGCCTTGTATAAAAGACAGCCTCAAGTACAGTCCTGGTAAAAGGACACCATCATTAAAGTCCATGGTTTTACATAGATTTTACATAGCAAGCATTATTAAAATTAGTCATCTAATTCTCTTCTGGAGTTGCAGTTTGAAACGCACAACCTGTGCTGAACAACACTAGATCGCATGTAACCCTTTAACACAAATTCAACAAAAAGTCTGAACATAGAGGAAATGTATCAAAAATTGAACCCGCCCGACTATTTCCACAGGGATTCTTATGGTATAGAACAGGGTTTAGTTGACTAAAAATACAGTCAGGAGATCGACAGGGACTTGAAGCAGATCCGTGCAAGCAAACTTTGTAGGACTCCAGTAATGATAGCAGAAAAGTAATTGTTGCAGTCCATAAAATCTGACAACGGTTAGAAGGTGCTCGGTTCATCGGCACTGAGAAAAATGTCTCTAATAAACTGAAAATATTAAGGACAGCACTCAAACTTCTCAGAAGTGAACATTCTACCAGATTAAGAGTAAATCCATGAGGTGAATCAAAAGGTTTTTCTGAACTTGGAGGCAAATCGATAGCAGAGTGGCTAAAAATTTAAAGGGTTTAGAAAAGTTCAGTCAAGTCCAGGCTTTGCCCTGACTAAAATGCTCTGATAGGACCTTAAGATAGATCTGCATACAACTTCTGAAACAACTCTTTGAGTAAAGAAAGGGCCATAAATTCCTCCACTACAATGAGCGAGACTGATAAGATTATCCAACTGATCAGAGCCGGTGGTACCGCAAGCAGCTGAATCTCAGGGTATGTTTGGCTTTTTGAGCACAGCTTTTAAATTTTGGTTTAATTTCGGTCAAATAAATGAAATGAACTATGCTTCTTAAATGATAAAAAAAAAAAAAAACTTGCTTCTGAATATTTACATATTTTATAAACGCTACTTAATTTTAACTACGATGGTAGATAGTGGTCCCTAAAGATCAAAGGTATTTATTTTGCTTGTGTAACAGGCAGTAAAGTCTCTCTATTCCTACTAATTCTATTTTTTGGGAAATTATTCCCTTTGACTTCTTCCTGGTAAATTGATATCATCCTCCCACATTGTGTGTTTGGAAAAAAAAAAAAAAAAGACGAACCGAAACACGTAGACATGAGTTTTTAAAGCAACACCCTGGAGCGGAAGCAGAAACGTGTTCGAACATCTTGTGGGCAAGATGTTTTTGCCTTGCTGTGTTCATTAAATTCTTTGGAAACTGATGCACTTTAATGCCCAGAAACAATTACCAACATCACTTTGTTGTACTTTTTAAAAATAGATTGTGAAATTTTATACATACAATGTTACCTGAAGTACAATATTCAATGAATGTGTGGTACAAAAGGGGCTAGTCTAAGCAGAAAATGCTCAAGTTTACAGTAAGAACATATTAATTTGTTTTGTTAATTTGACTTTTATTGTTCTTGCTGCATTTATTTTTGTTTATGCTGCTGAATTCTTAAAACTGAATAAGATAAAATTGTGTAGAAAGAGGGAAAGATGGATAAGTAGAATATCGTAGGGCTAACAGCGCCACCTGATTATTTTTAGTAAATCTTTAAAAACAGATG